>NW_012104087.1:959734-1009611 GCF_000951045.1 Mandrillus leucophaeus
TGGAGGTGTGGTGAAGAGATAATGTGAAGATTGGAAGACCTGCTTTTTTTCCTCTCCCTGAGTCAATTTGCATCTAATCTGTGCAGTCCGTGGAACATGATGGCTTTATGCTGTTCTTATCTCCTTATTGATATTTTACTCATAATGAATCTAATAATAGTTTTAACTCAAGAAAAATAGACCATAGGAAAATAACAGTAATTCAGCCTTAGGGAAAAATTCTTTAAATTATTCAGATATAAAAATATTTATTTTAACATTGAAAGAATGAGAAAAGCTAATACAAAGAACTCTAATTGAAGTAATATTTCTAGATAACTTCCTATACAAATAGAAGAATAAATAAACTCCAGAATTCAATTGCTTTTGGCTTAGTGTTTAATGGAATCCTACAGTCTCTTTCCTTAAATAAGTGACCTGATTAGATTTCACATATAATTAAGTGGCAGCTTTAAGGACAGTGTTTCACAAATACAATTTTAGTACAAGAAATGTTCATCAAAAATAGCACCAAATTTTATTACTAAGAACATTTTTAACTTTTATAATTGTTCTTTTTTACATTCCTTAAGGACCATGGGATGAGGATCTGCTATTTTTGTTTATAGCAGAAATATTTTTATATTCATTCAAGAATATGTATATTACTCTGTCAAAAATAATTTCTTATCAGTAGAAAGAACAACTAAATTGATGTGCAGTAAAAACCTACTAGTGTGGAATATAGTCATTATTTTTAGATTTCTGAAAGTGTTATTTTGAGTGCTTTTACTATGTAATATAAACTGTATAATTTTTTAAAAGACTTTATATAAAGCCCTGTGTTGCTCTCAATCTGTTTACCTGCCACTGTCAACCTTCAAAAACTTGTCCACAGGGGATGCCATAGCCCCAGGGGGCAGGTGGAGAAATCATGGTCAAATTAAAAACAACGTTCCCATTGCGTAATAATGCAGGGTCCTAAAACAAGTAGTGGCATCTTTATTAGAAAATTGGTATTTTTTTCATCATGGATTAGTTTTAATCTTTTACAAATAAACACTTAAACACTTAACACTGTTTATCTTAAACACTGTTTATCTTGATTACTGCCATTTTTGCTGCCCTCTTAAATTTTGTCCCTGAAAGAATGCCTCATCCACCTCGCTCTAACCCAGGCCCTGCTACATATCCTTCTGAGGATGGTTTCATTTATTTTATGGTGTGAATGTAAGGCTATTCATTTTATTTTTCTGTACTTCATTTTTATTTTGTAAAAAAAAAAAAAAAAACAACACTTTTTCAGCGTGAGCTTAAGAAATAAAAGTACAGATTTAAGAATAAGTTAAATATTGATTTTCTATTAATAAATGTTTTACAAAATGTTTGTGGGCATTCACCATCTGGCATTGGAGCTATGGTGATATCACTGATTACATGAAAACCAGAAGACCAATACCTGCTGAAGAAGCATTGGCATCTTCTTCCAAAGTGAATGGTTTCTTTTAGGAGATGCCAAAAGCGATGATTTAACCCCAAGCAAGCAGCTGCAGAAAGTGTATCTACATGTTACTCTTTGAAGCATGCATTGTACTTAGACCTAATGAGTCTTCCTTTGAATTAATTTTGCTCTTTTTCAAATTCAAGTTTTCTTGTGCATATTTGAAAACTAAAGTGACAACTGTTACTGTATTGGTCCTATTAGCAGAACTTCAGATATAGTTAAATGATGCCAATTTTATATCTGTGTTTTTAGATACTTCAATGGAAAATTAGTCAACTACCCTAATGAAACCTTCTTTTCCATATTCAATGCATAGAGCCAAAATAAAGACTTTAGAAATATTGTTAAAGGAAAATATCTCATATTATTGTGAATGCTCTTAAAATCCATTTTAAAAAGTGCTACATACATTAAAGATTAAATAATTTTTTGGAGTAAAATTATAAATACCAAGTTTGGAACACAACATCATGGTAAATGCAATGTTTCTTAATAAATTAGAAGCTTATGATGCGGCTATGTAACCTGAAATGGTGTGGTGCCACAGAATTCATAATTGCATTTGAATATTTGATATACAGTAAAATTCACCCATTTTAATGTAGTTCTGAAAGTTTGGAGAAACTTACAGCCATGTAGCCATGAAGAATTTTTAATTGTCAATATAATAGCTGAAAATGAATAAATTGACTCTCTTTGATGCTTACAAAAGGAATACATGATTAACACATAAAGCATAGAAAACCCCAAGGAAAATATAAAAAATAACTCATAACTCTCTCTCTCTCTCTCTCTCTATATATATATATATATATATATCCCCAAGATATCCACTGTTAATAATTTGGTGTCTGTACCTACAAGTTTTTTTTAATGTGCATTTTATAGTTTACCAAATAGTACTGTAATGCACCTGCTGTTCTGTGGGGTTTTCACAAGAGGCTTTTTTTTCCCCCAACTTTTATATTTAGGGGGTACATGTATAGGTTTGTTATAAGGGTATATCACATGATGCTGAGGTCTGGGCTATGGATGATCCCATCACCCATGTACTGAGTATAGCACTCAATAGGTTGTTCTTCAGCACTTTCCCCCTTCTCTCCCTCCCACTTCTAGTAGTTCCCAGTTTCTACTGTTGTCATGTGTATGTCCATGAGTACCAAATGTTTAGCTTCCACTTATAAGTGAGGACATGTGTCTGGTGTTCTGTTTCTGCATTAAGTTGCTTAGGATAATGGCCTTCAGTTGGATTCATTTTGCTGCAAAGGACATAATTTTGGGTTTTTTTAATGGCTGTATAGTATTCCAAAGTGTATATGTACAGCATTTTCTTCATCCAAACCACCATTGATGGGCACCTGGATTGATTCCATGTCTCCAGTATTGGGAATAGTGCCGTGGTGAACATATGAGTGCATGTATCTTTTCAGTAGATTTGTTTTCTTTTGAATATATACCAAGTAATGAGATTGCTGGGCTGAGTGGTAGTTCTAAGTTCTTGGAGAAATCTCCAAATGCTTTCCACAGTGGCTGAACTCACTCACATTTCCATCAATAGTGTATAAGTGTTCCCTCTTCTCCACACTCTTGCCGGTAGCTGTTTTTTTAACTTGTTAATAGCCATTCTGACTGGTGTGAGATAATATCCATTGTGGTTTTGATTTGTGTTTCTCTGATGATTAGTGATGTGGAGCATTTTTTTAATGTTTGTTGGCTGCTTGTATGTAGTCTTTTCACAAAATATTTTGGTAACTTACCTTGCACATAAATTTTACTCTTTAACATTACTTTTAATGGCAAAAGCTGCAATTACTTTTGCACCAACCTATAAAAAAATGCTGTATAACATTTCCTACTACGTCAGGATTGTAGTTTATCTAGTCCCTTCCCTATTGTTGGAGAATTATATTGTTTCTAATATTTTCCTATCAAAATCTGTACCGGTTGCACACACATCTTGGTGTCTGTTTATTTTCTTATGATATATTTAAAGAAGTGAAATATTTTGGCTAAAGTATGTACACACAACAGTTAAGTATTTTATACTTCCTTTGAAAATGTGTTCTAATTTAAAAATGTTTACTATTATAATTCTGAAGGAAGATGGTGAGTAGGGGCTTGATGGAGGCGGAGGGTGACAACACAAACCAAACAAAACAAAAACAAAAAAGCTTTCCCTAACCTAAGTAGAAAGGGAAATCTCAAATTGATTTTTTTTTTCTTTTTCAGGTTAAAATCTGAAAAAGATAACTGATAGGGCTATAGTTAAAAATCAGTTAAAGGTTTTATCACAGTGGTTTTCAACCAGGAATGATTTTTCCCTCTCCCAGTGCCCTCAGCCTCAGTCCTGGGACATGTGGAAATGACTGAAGGAGTTTTGGTTGTCATGAAAAGGAGGGCAGTTGAGGCCGGGGATGCCACCAAACATTTTATACAGCATAGGACACTCTACCTCCTTTCTTTCCACCCCCATCCCACCAAATATTCTCCTAACCACTGCCCCCCACCCACCTCAAAAAATAAATAAATAAATAAATAAGTTAAAAGAAACATCACAAAACTATCTGGCCCCAAATGTTAATATGTAGTATTGAAGCTAAGAAACCTTACTTTATCAGAAACTGAAGGAAAGATGAGAAAAATAAAAACAGGAAAAATGTTATCAAATCTTTCTTAGAGGGAAAGTATCTCAAAGGCCTTAGGTACGGAAGCTTCAAGTGCGGACATAAGCAATTAGAAACTAAATTGATGTATAAGCAAACAAGTGGAAGTTCTGATCTCTAATCAGGAACCATTATTTGTTTAAATAGAGATAGTTCATAACAATATTTTAGAAAGAAATAAATAGAAATAAATAGTAGTCTTTACTTTCACTGGTTAGCTCACCTAACATTTCAGTTTTAGTATGTTTGTTTTGTTAGTATGTTTGTTTTAAAATGTTAGTATGTTTTATTAATATATATAAATATAAAACACCCACTGTTTTATATCTATATGATTATTTTATAGAAAACTTAAAAATTCAAATGTAAAAGCATGGAGTACATACTGTTTTAATCATTAATTTCTAAATGACTGATTTGTGTGTCAAAATCAGCTCTTTGTAGCCATTGATATTTCAGATAGAGTGACTAGGTACTTTTAGCCAGCTGTTGGGGGCTATGCCCCGAAAATCTATCTTATTTCAGTGATGATTGCATTACATAAAGGGTGAGGCCATAGAAGAATGTTTTATGAGGATGTTATAAATCATATGTGTGTCTTGGCAGGGTTTCATCAGTAGCCTTGGGCCAGGGATTTCTGACACTTTATGAAATAAGAAATATTTTTAATTCTCTTGTCATGATACCATCTATTATATGAAGTAAACAAAAAACATGTGTCATATGCTCAGATAAATCATTCTTACAAATAATAGATGACTGATATTCTCAATGTAAGTTAAACTTTCATTGTTTCTTCAGCAAGGAGAAGCATGATAATTACTATTTTCACCTTAAAGGTGGGAAATAGAGATAAAAGACTAAACAAGTAGAAGTCTTTATTATTGCTTATTTTATGTTGTCTTTTATAGGTAAGTCAGACTTGTAGTCTGTGGATGGGTATATTGGGGTATGAAGTTGGAAATGTTTAGAGAACATATTTATGATGTTCTTTTGTCTCATTGCACTTTAGCAGAAATCACCTATAGAACTAGTTGCATAAAATCAGCATAGATTGGCAGAGCCTTCTTATAAATTAAACACTGATAATCAGTGGGAGGGGACTGCTGTCCTGACTCACCAAATATAGCTTCCAGTTGGTGCAAAATGGTGTCTTTGATCATCTCTCCTTAAATTGTATCCTGATACCTTGATGATGTACAGCAGATGATATGGATGAATACTCTACCTAGATGGGAAATAGGGAGACTGATCTTCTTCTCATATTGATTACATTAATGGATTAGAATTGGCCAGGAGAAGAAAACATTTCCGTTGTTTAATTATTGTGGGAATGAATAAGTCAGCATCAACCAAGTCTGTCAATCCAAAGTATTCTAACTGTCTAGGGTGGACATTTTCAAAATTCAAATAGACAATATTAAATAATTCCATTATTTAGATCAATTTGTTTAATTACAGTAAGATGAATTTTGTAGGCAGGCCGTTTGGAGAGCAGTGCTGCTTAAAGCATTCAGAACAATAAGAAGAATGCCGAGGATTCTTCTTTTATCAAAGAGAAAACTACTTACAATTGCTTTAAATTTTTACATGTGAAATAATCTCTGCTGTGCTCTGTAGTGTTAAAATGGAATCTTAGCCAAGATTTAGTTCAGGAACTTTTTAATCAAATAGAACATTTGGTCTCTATAGTATTAATGATTCTATTAATACAGAAATAGTGATTCTGTATATTTACATGGCTCCAAAATTACTAACGAGAACTTAGCCTATTTTAATGTATTAATTTTTCAAGTGGAATAAGAAGTTCTCTTAAAATAAATAAAAGCAAAAATAACTTGTTCAAATAATATATCAAGCTCTTTACCTTAATGACTTTTTCAGAAATTTCAAGAACATTTTCCCAAATCTTAATGAAAGAGGAATAGTTTTTTTTTATTATTATACTTTAAGTTCTAGGGTACATGTACACAACGTGCAGGTTTGTTACATAGGTATACATGTGCCATATTGGTTTGCTGCACCCATTAACTCGTCATTTACATTAGGTATTTCTCCTAATGCTATCCCTCCCCCGCCCCCCTACCCCATGACAGGCCCTGGTGTGTGATGTTCCCCACCCTGTGTCCAAGTGTTCTCATTGTTCAAATCCCACCTATGAGTGAGAACATGCGATGTTCGGTTTTCTGTCCTTGTGATAGTTTGCTGAGAATGATGGTTTCCAGCTTCATCCATGTCCCTGCAAAGGACATGAACTCATCCTTTTTTATGGCTGCATAGTATTCCATGGTGTATATGTGCCACATTTTCTTAATCCAGTCTATCATCGATGGACATTTGGGTTGGTTCCAAGTCTTTGATACTGTGAATAGTGCTGCAATAAACATACGTGTACATGTGTCTTTATAATAGAATAGTTCATAATCCTTTGGGTATATACCCAGTAATGTGATTGCTGGGTCAAATGGTATTTATAGTTCTAGATTCTTGAGGAATCACCACACTGTCTTCCACAATGGTTGAACTAATTGAATAGAACAGATTTTTAATGACATAGGTAACATTTCTCTTTTCTACCATATCTTGAAAATTTATTATATTTTCAGTTTTGGAAGTTCAATAATGATACAAATATTAAATAATACAGAGCTTATAGTAAATGTAATATCTTGTGAAAGGATATATTCATATATATATATAGTTATCACATATATTAAAATGAATGCATATTTTAAAAGCAATGAATATTTTGTCTTTTTTTATTCAGTTAGCCAGAGGCTACTCAATAGTTTGTTAAAAAAGTGTAATGAAAGATCTCCTTTTATGTTTCAAAACTACTTCAAAGTAATGAACAAAATGTTCTCTCTCTCTTGTTTCATATTTTCCTGAAAAATTAGTACCTGGGGTGACATAATATATGTAGAAACCTGACCTACATTATTTAATAATTCAATATTTCTCCCAAGAAGGGAACTTTCGCTAACAAAGTAAATATTGATATTAATATTAAAAGCCAAAAAATACTAAAGTTTCCTTTGATCCTGCAGTATTTGGTGGTATACTTAGCAACCCCCAGTTGTTGGTGGTAATTTGATATTAAAAATGGTCATGTCGGTTAGCATTAGCTCTACACTGTATTTAAAGTGTGGGTTCTGTCCACTCTAATGTATAAAAGATGTCATCTGTTTCACTCTTGTCCTCATAAAGAAGATGTAGTTAAAATATATATTTAGTGTCTCTCTATTGTTTGACACTTGTGTCATTTTGTGCAGAAGTGCTTAGATACTAGATACTAGAAGATATTAGAAAGAAAAAAAAAAAAAAAAAACCCACCAAAAAAACCCTTATGACAAGTGAGTTTTTGGCATTTATATAGAGCCTGACTTTTAAATGAATGACTGACAGTGTAGAATTGAACCTAATAAAGCCACATGATTATGCTAATGTTTAAAAGCCATTGAAATGATCTTAGATTAAATGTTGATACTTTAAGTGTAACACTTTTTAAGTAATAAAAAGTTAAGAAAGAAAATGACACAGAATACTTTTAGATGTTTTAACAGGACACTTAATAAAATAGAAGATAATTTGCGAGAAAATTGGAAGATTCTTCAATGTAATCTGATAACAGCATCGAAACTTTCTCAGCTTTACTTTAAAAGTGTGGAGGACACAATATAAGATGACCTTTCGGAACATAACTTTTTATTTTTTCTTATTTTTTTAATGGTGAGGAAAGAGTGGCAATCTTCCAGCAAAGCTGACCTTCTAAAGTGAATTCAAATTCTTAGCATGCTTTGTTTTAGTGCAATGCAACACGGCTCAGTAGAGCAAGTCAGATGAAAAGTTAGAGGATCAGAAGTTCGATTCCAGACCCTGTAACTAAATTGCTATATAATCTTGGGGGTTGGGAATAACATTCTGGAAACCTGATTGCATTCTCAAACTGGCTATGAAAGATAAACTTCTGACATCAATGAAGATGACCTATTAAAAGAATTCTAGTTTTTGAAAATATTAAGATGTTGATACACAAAATAAGTACACTTTATTTTGAAAACTTTTGAAATCAGTGTGCACAGTTTCCACAAGGTCATGAATATTAGTTACGAAATATATATCCTTGTGATGAGTGTACAATTAAAATATAATGATGCTTGTATTCCTTATATTGTTTAAAAGTTCAGATTTGAAATGTTGTTGTCATGAGCTTTAATCCTAGCATTGTTTCTGTGCTTTTAATAACATGGCTTAATCTCTAATCTCACATCAAGATCATGACTACGACAGTTCCCAGTCTCAGAGAAGTAATGTAAGTCTTAATTAATGTTTGTAAAACTATCTAGGAGCCATGGATGAGAAGAGTTATGAACAGCTGAGCTGAAGTTGTTATTGTAAGAGGTGACTGCATATTGCCTTGCATTACACTAATGTGACAACAATAGGTATTATTCCATTATTAATAATAGGTGTAACGGGGCTGCAACATGATTAGCATGTTTAAAATTTTCATGTTAATGAATTCACAGATAATAAATGCTGCCAGTGGCTGTGTCTATGTGCAAAGGAACCAAGCTATTACATGGTCTTTCTCTACTGTAACTCTTTCCTGAATGAGTGCATTACAATTATTAATGGAGCAAAATAATCAGAATATTTCCTGTTCGGAAATTTGTGGCTCCATGTAGACACAATTGGCCTGTTAGTTTAAACCATGTTTAGAATGTTCTTGTGTCAATACTAGTGTACTCTTTTGGCTGTAAGACTGTGATATGGCTATAAATGTACAGGGATACTGTGGGAAAATTGAGGGTTTGTTCCATACCACTGCAATAAAGTGAGTATCACAATCAAGTGAATTACACAAATTGTTTGTTTTCCCAGTGCATATAAAAGTAATGTTTATATTATATTGTAGACTATTTAATGTGCAATAGCATTATCTCTAAAAACGTAGATACCTTAATTTAAAAATGCTTTGTTGCTTAAAAAATGCTAATGATAATCTGAGCCTTCAATGAGTGGTAATCTGTTTGCCTCAGTGTGGATGGCTGCTGACTGATCAGGGCAGTAGTTGCTGAAGTTTGCAGTGGTTGTGGCAGTTTCTTCAAATAAGACAATGAAGTTTGCCACGTCAGTTGACTTCACAAAAAATCCTCCCAAACTCCTGTTAATGTTGCTATTTTGACCTCACCCTATGAATCCTGAGTGTTCTTAATGCCACCTAGAAGGTGGCATTTCCAGAAGGTTTTCAATTTACTTTGCCAAGGTCTATCAGAGGCATCACTATATGACAGCTATTGCCTTACAAAATATATTTTTTAAATAATAAGACTGGGAATTTGAAATTACTCCTTGATCCATGGGCTGCAGAATGGATATTTTGTTAATAGGCATGAAAACAACATGAATCTCCTTGTACATCTCCATCAGAGCTCTTGGATGGCCAGGTCAATGAGCAGTAATACTTTGTAAAGGAATCTTTTTTTTGAAGTAGTGGGTCTCAACAAGTGGGCTTAAAATATGTTGTAATCCGTCTTGTAAAAAGATATTCTGTCATCCAGGCTTTGTTGTTCCAGTTACTGAGCTCAGGCAGAGTAGATTTAGCACAATTCTTAAGGGCCTTACTATTTACAGAATGGTAAATAAGCATTGACTTCAATTTAAGTTACCAGCTGCGTTAGCCCATAAGAAGAGAGGCAGCCTGTCCTTTGAAGCTTTGAAGCCAGGAGTTGACTTCTCTCTAGCCATGAAAGTCCTACATGACATATTTTTTCCAACATGAGGCTGTTTTGTCTATGCTGAAAATCTGTTTTCAGTGTAGTAACCACTTTTATCAGCTAGCTAGACCTCCTGGATAACTTGTAGCTTCTGCATCAGCACTTGTTGTTCCACCTTGCACTTTTATGTTATAGAGAGGGCTTCTATTCTTAAACCTAATGAACCATCCTCTACTAGCTTTCCACTTTTCTTTTGCAGCTTGCTTACATCTGTCAGCCTTCATAGAGTTGAAGAGAGTTAGGGCCCTGCTGTTAATTAGGTTTTGGCTTAAGAAAATGTTACAGCTGATTTAATCTTCTATCCAGACCCCTGAAACTTTCTTCGTATCAGCAATAAAACTATTTTGATTTCTTATCAGTCATGTGTTCGCTGGAGTAGCATTATTAATTTCTATTAACTTTTTCTGTGCATTAATCACTTGGTTGGTTGTTGCAAGAGGCCTAGCTTTCAGCCTACGGCAGCTTTCGACATCTCTGTCTCATTGAGCTTAATCATTTCTAGCTTTTGACTTAAAGTGAGAGACATGTGACTCTTCTTTCACTTGAACACTTAGAAGCTATTATAGAATTATTAACTGACCTAATTTCAATATTCTTATGTCTCAGGGAATAGGGAAGACTGAGGAGAGGGAGAGAGATGGGGAACAGGCGGTTGGTGGAATAGTCAGAGTATACTCAACACTTACCAATTAAGTTTGCCATCTTATATGAACACAGTTTGAAGTACCCCAAAACCATTACAATAGTAACATCAAAAATCATCGATCATAGATCATTGTAACAGATATAATAATGAAAAAATTTGAAATATGAGAATTACTAAAATGTAATACAGATATACTAAGTTAGCACATGCTCTTGAGAAAATTGTATTGATAGACTTGCCCAATGCATGGTTGCCACGAACGTTCGATTTGTAAAAAGTACAGTATCTGCACACTACAGTAAAAAGAAGCACATTTAAATGATGTATGCCTGTATAGCCTCCTTTCCAAATAGTTTTACTTTTTCTGGTAGCTTCCAAAAGGATCAGAGTTGTCTCCATAAACCTTAGTTTTGTCCACCATAAAGTATTCTTTATGATTTTAAGGATTTTATAAAGCTCAAATTTAACAATGCATGTGAATTGTAAGTCATGACACAAAAATGAACTATTCATTATATTAGATGGAAAGGCTAATAGGATTTCAAACTATACCCAGAATCTCACCACTTCTCACCAGCTCTACTGTTGCTATCCTGGCCTACATCACCATAGTCTTCTTCTAGATGTCTGAAATGGACTCCTAAGTGATATTCTAGCTTCTACCCTTACCCAGTCACAGTCTTAGCACTGTAGCCAGTGATTTTTAAAATCAGTTATGTTACACCACACCATTTGAAATGATACCAAAGTTCTTGGGTATTCATTTTTCCCCCATTCCTTTCTGTCTTTGCATTTCACTTTTGGAAGTTTCTGTTGACCTATCTTCAAGCTCACTGACTCCTTGTTCAGTTCTGTCCAGTCTATGAATGAGCCCATAAAAGGTAGACTTAGTTTCAGTTTATGGCTCCTGTGGCTTCTGTTTCAGGTAATACTTCAGCTTAGAATCTCTCTGGATTCACCAGTCTCTCTGGATTCAGAGTGGCAGTTGACTCTGTAATCTTGTTATTCTGAAGGATTCAGGAAAAGTTTTGATTTTATTTTGTTCAGCTTTCCTTGTTGTAAACAGGAGAATGACAATTTCTAAGCTCTTTGCATATCAGAGCTAAAATCAGAAGTCCAGAGTGATTCATTTAAATTTTAATAAAATTATGTTTCCAGCAATGACCCTCAATTTACTCCAAGAAAAAGCTAAAGTTCTACAATAAGCTACAGGGTCTTATATAATCTGGTTCTGCTGACATCCAATCCCAATACCTACTGTGTTGCCCAATTTTTCTTTTCTTTTCTGTAATACTCACTTATCACCCTTTAACCAATTGAACAATGTATTTCTTTATCATGTCAGTTGTTTATGCTGTTTCCATGATCGGAATGCATGAGCTTCATGAGGCAGGGTTGTCTGGTTTCTTTCTAGGTCACACTAAGGGCCTAGAACAGAGTTTGGCACACAGTACAAAGTCAATCTTTGTTGAATCAGTAAACTTATTATATCTTAAACATCCTCATAAATCAGACACATATACCAGGTGAATTAGATGATTGGTCTCAATTTCTGAATGATTTTTCACTTCCTTCTAAGGTGCTCAAGTGAGGATGAACATAAGAATGAGCTGGGAATCTTTTTTGATAGCCACATACCCCGTTTTCAGGGATTCTAATTTCATGGTTTCAGCTTGGGCCCCAGCAGGTTTCCAAGGAAATAAAAACAAGCAATAAACAAAAACCTTTCATATTAGTGGGAGATACAAACCCATTACCATAGTTTTTATGAGGAGAGGTTATTCCCCCTAAATACTTTTTTTTTTTTTTTTTTTGAGACAGAGTTTCAGTCTGTTGCTAGGCTGCAGTTCTCACTGCAACCTCCGCCTCTCGGGTTCAAGAGATTCTCCTGCCTCAGCCTCCTGAGTAGCTGGGACTACAGGCATACGCCACCACCCCCAGCTAATTTTTGTATTTTTTTTTTTTTTTTTAGACAGAGTCTCACTCTGTCGTCCAGTCTGGAGTGCAGTGGTGCAATCTCAGCTCACTGCAACCTCTGCCTCCTGAGTTCAAGTGATTCTCCTGCCTCAGCCTGCCCAATAGCTGGGATTATGGGTGCATGCCACCATGCCCAGCTAGTTTTTTTTGTATTTTTAGTAGAGGGAGGTTTCACCATGTTGGCCAACCTGGTTTCGAGCTCCTGACCTCAGTTGACCTTCCTGCCTTGGCCTCCCAAAGTGCTGGAGTTACAGGTGTGATCTACCGCACCTGGCCTAGTTTTTGTATTTTTGGTAGAGAAGGGGTTTCACTATACTGGCCAGGATGGTCTCAATCTCTTGACCTCATGATCCTCCTGCCTCGGCCTCCCAAAGTGCTGGGATTGCAGGCATGAGCCACCGTGCCCAGCCCTCTCTAAATACTTTTAACCTCGTACGTACTCTTTCCTCTCCTAAGAGAAGTAGAGTGAGTTACTTCACTGGTGAGCTGAGTGGAGTCTCAATCTCTTCTCCACCTCACCCCTCTTCTTTGGGTTTTGATTTCTGTTCTGCTCTGGTCTGCTCTGTGCCTGATAGACATCTCAAAGCAAAAAGCCCTGGAAGCCTCATTTCTACCTGAGTGGTTAGGGAGCCCATTGTTAATACACAATTAGGCCACTTACTTCAATCTGGACTTTGTCTGTCCTAAAGGTACTTTTCTCCTTTCTCTTTCAAGTTGGTTCAGAACTTTGATAAGGGGAAAGTGTTGATCTCTTGAAAACCCAGCCCTACCCAGCTGTTTCTAATGTGCTACAACCACAGTGTGATTTGAAGAGCAGCATCTAAATCCAAAGATTCACTGTGTATTTGCAGTCAGTCTTTCTAGAGTGAGCATGAAGTAAGTGAAGTAGTAAATTTAAAGTGTTTATCATCTTCATTAATTATAAATATTTTAGCTAAGGAAGCATATATAAATTGAGTTAAAATTCAGAAATTTTAGAAAATATATGTGTGTTTAATTGTACATAAATATGCACTTTAATAGATTTGTTACATTTTATCTGTTTAGGTTTATTAGTTAGAAAGAATCACTTCTTTCACACAATAATATGCAATTGAAGTAGGTATTTGCTAATTTCACTTTACATTGTATATAACCTAGATTTGCTCCCCCCATTTTAAACATGAGACCACTGTTTAATTTTTGCTGTTCAGTGGGTCTCCTGCATTGTTTTTGCCTCTCATCTGCCCTCTTTCAAAAACTTCTTTTTATCCTTGGTGTTTTGAAACTTCTTGATGATGTCTTGGGGAAGAGTGGTTAAAATTCATTTTACTTCACCCATTGTAACCTTTCAATATGATGTTTCA
This sequence comes from Mandrillus leucophaeus, assembly GCF_000951045.1. Lineage (NCBI taxonomy): Eukaryota > Metazoa > Chordata > Mammalia > Primates > Cercopithecidae > Mandrillus > Mandrillus leucophaeus. Next base: position 973,630 of record NW_012104087.1, read on the forward strand.
CATATCCCTTTGCTTATGAAAATGTCCTTGCATTATTTTTTGTTAAGTTTCTTCACTACTTTTTCTGTTTTTGGAACTCATGTTAATTGAATGAATCTGGGTTGATCTTTGGATCTACACTTTAGGAGATGTCCCTGATTTTATGTTCCAGGTTTTCCATTGAAATGTTTTATTTTTTTTAGATTACTATGTTCTTTAAAGCAACAACAACAACAAAATGAGTCAAATTTGTGTAAAGACAGACATTGAGAAGTACAGAGAAGAGGGGCAGGAAGGAAATAGAAATACCTACTGATTTTGCTAATGTCCGCAAACAAGACCATATGTTTTATCCCATAGACAATCACTTACACGTAATAAATCACAAATGCAACCTCTCCTGTAAGATCTGTCACTCTACTTTGAGATAGCAGAGAAATAAGACCAGAATTTGGGGCAGGAGGCTTTTATTTTTTGGAGAAATAGGGACAGATCCTCTCAGTCGCTATTAGATATTGCTACTCTGTTAATAACACTGTATCTGTGTAAAATCTTACAAATTTTTCTGTACGTGAGATGAATGAAGGCTTAGTTAATGTATTTCCAGATACAGAGTTATCATTTCCTGTGCTTCTCCTGTTATTTCTTGGATCAGTGTGCCCTTCTGCTTGTAAGCCTCTACTGACATATTTTTTCAGAGTTAAATTTCTTTAGAGCCTAATTCTGGGACCTGCGTATTCCACTAGTATACTATGTACAATGGGACAACATTCACCCCCAGTGTTAGATTTGCAGTGCTGAGTAAACTCACAGGCCACTGTCACCATGTAGCCATCAAGCATGCATAACTGCAGCTGCCCTGACTCCACACTTTCATCCACTACTCATTAGGATTCACTTATTACTAAGGTTTGAGTTATCTTCTTGGTCCCACTGTCATTGAAGTACCTCTTATCGGTATCTATATCTCAAAGATATTAATAAGTATGGGGCTTTGTGAAGATGTGGTGGTTGGTTTCAGTTTTATTGAAAAAAAGTTGGAGAAGATGAGGGTTGAGGCTCAAGCTGGTTTATAATCTTCAGTTTTGGATCTGAGCTCATAGAATTTAGGAAAACCCCATCTTAGTTTGAAACTATGAGGACTTAGGCCAAAGACAGAATGGTCTGTCTTCCCACGGTAGTGGAGACTGTCTCAGAGAAGAGTTGATCTCAGCAGCTGGTCCAGTTGTGTGTCCTTCCCTGCATCCTTCCAGCTTGACTTCCTCAGTAATTACATTTTAAATTTTCTTATCAAAGAACAATTATCTACTTGTTCCTTTTTCATAGCTACTAATTCTTGTTTTATGGATGCAATATCTTTTTATATTTCTGTGAGTAAACACATCTCTATTACTTTTGTTTCCTGAATTGTTACTTTGCTCTGGGATCAGTTTTTCTTTTTGTGAATGGTGGCACTCGGCTGTCCAACTGTGTTTTAAAATGAACCATTAGAAAAGCAGTCCAGGAGTTCTATGTAGCTTTGTGAGTTTGTCAACTGGCAAATTTAGCTTTAGAGTGATTGATTGGGAAGGGAGCTTGTCATTTTCATGGGATTAGCCAAAATGCCAGATTGTGGAAGGGTTTACTGTGGAGCATTGACATTCGCACTGCTTGCCTTCACTCTCCCTTAGACAGTTAATTTGATTCCTTTAAAAAGTAAATTTCCCAGTCTCCTTTTTAATATCTGACTAGCACTTATTCTCTGATTAGGAAAGAATTCAGGGTGATAAATGGTTTAGTATATAACACTTCAGCTAACACTGCCATTAGCTTTACTTCTGACTCTTTCCTTCACAGCATCTCCCAGAGATTCTCTGAGATTCTGCTCAGTAGTTCAGCTGCTTCCCTCCTCATAAATACTACATTGTAGCTTTCTTCATGCTGCTTCCTTACTCAGTATTTTTCCATCAGAAATATGCTGTGCTGTTTGAAAAATAACTTCAATGGTGTAATTTAATGGTGTCTTGGGAAAGATGCATTTTTACATAGTTTTTCTTACAACCACATAAACTTGGTGCTTTTCAATTATTTTCTTGGGTCAAAAATGGTCACTTGATTGTCTAGTGTTTGCTGAGGATTAAGATCCTTTCATAGGGCAGTAGTGGAAGGAAAGAGGGGCAGATGACTATCAATTATTGAATATCTGCTCTATTCTATGCATCTTATTGGTGTGGGGAATATATAGCCAGACTTAGTATTATATCTTAACTTTCCATATCAGTTAACTGAAGTTTTGAGAGATTAGCCACCTTGGTAATTTCATATACTAACAGGTTATACAAGGATTCACACCTTAACTTAAAAACTTGTTGGTCTTCCCACTACTCATTGATGTCTTCACATTTTGCATTATCTATGAGTCTAGACTGACTTTATACTGGTTTGGTTTATTGTGCGTATAATTGCAACATACTTCTTTCAAAACACGAGTTCAAAGATTTCTATAGCAAACTAATGCAGTAAAGATAAAGCCATTTTAGAAATGAATGAATATAAAGTATCACCAAAAAACTTAAAAGCATAGACAATTTTAATATTAGACATCATATCAATTTTCTAGAATGCTTTGCAATAATATGAGCAAGCTATTTTTCTCTTAATAGCTGTGTTAATATTGCTATTTCCAATTTAAAAATGAAATTGAGTCATCACCCTATACCTCATGTTCCCCTAACTCTCTTCATAAATTAAATTCAGCAAATTTCTTTGCTAGTTATTGTCTTTTTCCAGTGTTTTCAGGAGTTCTGGGCCATAACTGCATTTTCTTTAGCCTCAACTCCTCTATCTTGCTCCATGAAAATACAGGTAATTTTATGAGACAGTGCCTTCGTTTTTATGAAAGTGACACAACACTGACATGGAAATCAAAAGAGAAAGGTATGATGCAGCACATGCCCTGACCTCTGTGTCTTTTCTCCATTCAAATTCCTCTTTGAGTTAACTCTAAGTGGGTTTTAAACATTCTTTCATTATACCCAGGGCTGTAGAAAGGTAAAATTATTGAAATTTGAAAGCCCCATCTCAGAGTGACCATAAGCTATTTGATCATATTGTTAATAGAAAGGTTTTTTATTAAATCTTGGAACAATTTAAAATAGTTTTATGCTAGTTTGCTCAGTAGTTTTGAACAATGAAGTCATAAGACTTTACCTTGTTTTCTAGTATTACTTAACTAGATTTGTCATGGCTAGATTTTTTTTTTCCTGAGGTTTCCTTAGAGATCTTAGCATTTTCTCTCAATATTTAATACTTTGTCACCAATGTAAATAGTGAAACACTTGAAGAGCTCATTAAGTTTTAAGTTCTCTTAAAAGCAATACAAATCAGTGCAATTATCACTTCTATTTAATAATCCTCTTTGCTTCTCCTCCCTGTGTCAATGCTAGATCTAAAATTTACTGTCTAATTAGTATTAAATATGTTACACAGGCACTCCCACAAGAGAGCAAAGTGTAATTTCACCAGCTAGGCTAAAATCCAATAACATATGAGTTTTTATTAGCTATTATTTGAAGGGTTGTAGTGCAACTCAATTTCCTTCAAATTTTTATAAAATATTTTAGTGGGGAAGGATGTTAGGGAACCAGTTGACCCTCCACTCAATAGTCATTCATTTTTCAACATCCTTGCTAGTTGACATCTGGCCTTTGCTTGACTATTTGTGGTGTTTATTGCCTTTCCCTGGACATGCGCTTTTCCATTATGGGCAACTCTCATGGTTAGAAAAGTCATAAGCTAAATCTGCCTCTCTATCACTGCTTTCTGTTAATATAAGCTTTCATTCTATGCCATGAAGCCACATCAAATGTTTCATCACATTCTATACCACGAAGCCACATCAAATGTTTGTTTTACCATATTTTATTACATATGACAATTATTCATGATAGTATAAAGGAGGGGAGACAAATACATGTGTGGTTACTTGAAGGAAAATAGAGAGAGTCTGGTAAGGTTTTGGAACAGGAAGCAAAGGCAGAAACTTTATCATTTTCTCCCAATGAAGTGTCAGAGAAGAAAGAATATTTGATTGTGAGCTAGTTTAAATATAATTCCAGAGGATATATTTCTGAACTATTTAGGCTAATGAAGGTAGAGGAGAGGATTCTGCCACTGAGATAACATATGCTAATGAAGAAAATAAAGAAAACAGACCAAGATTGGGAATGTTAATTATGGGCATTGCTCATCAGACCAGAGTTTACCATAAGTTCATGAAATCCTTCCAGGGAACAGAGCCAAATAAAATGGAATAAATTAGACAGATGTAATATCTAGCAGTTTAGAATTTTTCTTACTAGTTTTTTACTACATGTGTCAAATTTACATTTCATAATGAAGTAGCAAATTTTAAATTTTAAATGTTTAGAAGAATGTTTATTAAACCAGCAATAGAATCCTGTTTATGAGATTTATGTCCCTTTATATGTCTGTTATGGAGTCAGTAAGTGTTCCTTCTAATCTAAAGATGCCATCTTTTGTTTAGTGGCTTTGGCTAAGAGATAATTTCTTAAGAAGGTATTAAGAAGCCTTACTGGTAATTGTCTAATTCTCAGTGGTAGAAACCACTAGTTGTTGGTATAGCATCTAATATCCCTTATACTTTACTAATAGAAGTCTGCCCAGCTGAAAGACTACATTTTTCAGCCTTCTTTAGGGTTGTACACTCACCACATCTTGAGTGAGTGATTTTTTTTATTTAAAGCATGTGGACTCTTTTGGGAAAGGCATTCATGTTGCTTTTCTTCCTTTTCCTTTTTCCTGACTCAAACTAGATGGCTAGCACTTAAGCAGCCATCTCATACTATGAAGCAATATTGACAATGGGAGCCTTTTCTAAAGATTAAAAAGCATAGACTAAGCTTGCATCCCTGATTCCTTTGGAATTACTATATCAGCTCTGAATTCTAGATATCTGAACTTCTACTTTAAGAAAAATAAACATCTCTCTTGCTGAAACCATTATTGTTTTAGGACAAGGGATTCTGTAAATGGGGAGACTAAGCTAATCCTACCTAACACATCCCAAATCAAAATTATTGATGTGAGAAAATGGCATTTGGGAGTTAAGACATTGCTTTTGTTTATTAAATGTTTGATAAGAATTGCTGGCTCCTAGAACCGGGTGTGCCACATTGTTCAGAGATATTTGACATTGCGAGGTTGAAAGTTGATGGAAGGCTGTGCAGTGTCATGCGAAAGTCCATGAGCTCAGGAGGATCGAGGCTGTGGTTGAATTCCATCTTTGTCACTTTTCACTTTGTCACTTTTGGATAACTCTGGGAAAGTTGCATAACCTCTCTTAGTCTCATTTTATTCATCTATAAATCGGGCATAATAATTTCTACCTTTTAGGTTTGTTATGAACAAATCTAAAATATGTGCTAATGTATGTAAACAATTTAATGAAGTACCTAGCACTTATTAGATAGAGGTTAGATGTTATTATCATTGTCATTGTTTTTGATATCAATTAAAGGTGGGTGATTCCTTTTTCTTTCTGATTTAATTGTTTTATGTCTTTTTTCTTAACATTATTATTCTTAACATTATTATTCCAAGTATTTATGATATTCAGCATTGCTTCTGTTCTAACCTATTTCTTTTTAGTCAGAATATCAATAAGTGGTATTTAATAGTTTTAAGATTTTTCTTTCTATCAAATTCAGGGAGAAAAATATATACTTAAAACTTTAAAATATTAAAGATTTGTGTTCTTGTATTTTTCTCGGTTGCTAGGAATTAGTTATGAATTACAAGATTCAAAATGTGAAATACTTACCTTTATTATAAAAATGTGAAATTATATGTTTTTACAAGTCATAAATCTTGAAGAAACTTTTTTTTTCTTTTTGGCACATCTTGTTGATGCGTTCTTCTTAAGGCCAGATTCAAAGTTTTACATAAGTCAGTCTTTATTGAGTTATTTTGTGGCCTAAGTTAGGTAATTTCCTAAGATATTGATACTCAAATTTGGGTTTGATCATTGGATTTCCTGCCCCTTCCTCTGACCTATCCTGACCAGTGAATAGGGCCCTTGCACCTCTACATTAAAAGTTGTGGAGTCATGGAATATCCTGAATATCCTGAATGAATTGGATTCAATGCTTGTTAGCATTGTATCCCTTATAACATATAAATAAACTATATATATATATAAACAGTGTTGCTATTATTATTATTATTTTAAATTTCTGGCTTCAAATCAGAGTAGAGGTTAGAAACAATGAACATGGGCTCCCATAGGATTGAAAGTGACAGTAGTATCTCAAACTGCTTTCATCTGTCACTAACTGAGATATATAACTGGATGGTATGCTAGGTAAGGTTTGTTTTAAGATTGATTAAAACATTTTAGTTATTCAATTGTCAACCCAATACAATTTGAATTTTTTTTTTTTTGAGACAGAGTCTCCCTTTGTTGCCCAGTCTGAAATGCAGTGCTGCCATCTTACTCACTGCAACCTCCACCTTCTGGGTTTAAACTTTTCTCCTGCCTCAGCCTCCCAAGTAGCTGAGATTACAGGTGCCTGCATGTATTTTTATTAATTTTGTATTTTTAATAGAGATGGAGTTTCACCATGTTGGCCAGGCTGGTCTTGAACTCCTGACGTCAAGTGATCTGCCTGCCTCAGCTATCCAAAGTGCTAGGATTATGTGCATGAGCCACCGTGCTCGGCCAAGATTTGAAAATTTTAAATTAATGATTTGGTTACTGGTAACCTACTTGGACTTATTAGAGAGATGCAGTTTTATTAAAATATTCCTTTAAGAAACCTGTTTATTTAAATGACATCGCTGTTCTCTGTGAGAAGCTCAAAATCAGAAATTGTGAAATGAAGATTCTTACAACCTTACTAGTTCTATAAGAAAAGTTTTGATGGTTTTTTTTTTTTTTAATATATATAACCAAAGCAACACTTTGAAGCACATTCAGAAGTTAGATCTGGATATGTGATAAACAAATCACTTTCTAACATCAGCAGGGACTTCCTCTTCTGTCTGAAGTTGCTAGGATACTATCTTAAAGAAATAACTCATTTGATTAACTGCAAATAGAAATTGCTTTTTAAAAAAAAAAGTTCATACATTTATAATAGCCTAGGTCAGGCATAAATCTATACTACCTAAATGTTAAGCATATGATCTTGATGACCCTCTTGAATATTGGAAGAAAAGCCATTATTTTTCTTCATCAAATGCATGACACAGATGACTTTTAGCTCTGTTTCACCATAAAAATGAAAATATTATTGGTAAAGGTATACTTTATTTTGCTTTATCCTGGATTTTAGTTCACATTGTGAGTGTCAAACAAAATGCCACATGCAAAACCACTTTGAACCTATAAAATAAATATACAAATCTAATAATTTTCAAAAAGTTGTGTCATTACTAGCAAGTGAAAGCCTTGTCTGTTACTCATGTCTGTTACTCATGTCTGTTACCTATTACCTATGCCTGTGCATTAGCGTTTGATTCCACATTTTATTCTGCAGCAAAAGTTTCATAATATCATGGCAGTGGGCATTATTATATATGAAAAAAGTCATGTCTTAGGCACAGTGAATAATCTTCCTTTGGTCTCAGTTTGTTTATAGAATGATAGAAGCCTTGGTCTTAAAATGAACATTGCAAAGCAACTCTATTATGTAACAATCTTGCCTTGTTGTTTTTATATCTCGTGGAACTCAAATACCAAATACCACCTATGGACATTAAGACAAAAGCCCAAAAGGTTACTTAAAACAGTGTGGTAGAATCATTTATCCAAATAAACTAAAAACGGTCAATTTACTTGTTAGCTGTCCCCTCATGGGGAACAAGAAGTTCAAATGCCCTACACTATGTAGATTTTCCAAAAGTATCGCTGGCTTGCTCTGTTCTGAGAGAAGAGTGATGAACAGTAGTAGTGTCCCCTTATATGCAGTTTCACTTTCTGTGGTTTCAGTTACCTGTGGTCAACCTGGCCCAAAAATATTAAATATAAAATTTCTGAAATAATTCATACACTTAAAATTGCTTGCCATTCTGAGTACCATAATGAAATCTTATCTGTCTTCCCTCTGTACTGCCCTGAATGTGGATCCTCCCTTTGCCCAGCATATCCACACTGTCTACCCAAACTGTCCTATTGGTAACTTAGCAGTTGTCTCCGTTATCAGATGCACTGTCATGGGATTGCAATTCTTGTCTTAAGTAGCCTTTATTTTACTTAATAATGTCCCCAAAATACAAGAGTAGTGATGCTGGCATATTGTTATACTTGTTCTATTCTTTCACTAGTTACTGTTGTTTATCTCTTACTATGCCTGATTTATGAATTAAACTTTACTATAGGTATGTGTGTACAGGGAAAGCAGTACATTTAGAGTTTTGTACTCTCTGCAATTTCAGGCATCTACTGGGTGTCTTGGAATGTGTCTCCCTCACGTAAAGGAGGACTACTGTGTTCTACCAGGGTGTTTCCTGAAGGTGTAGTACTGACAAGAGTGACATTTGTAGCTTGTGATTATAGAATATAGTTCAAAAGCATTGAGACCATAGAAAATCCACAGGCATAAACTGTAGAAGTAGAGGCTTTCTGAACAATGTGTTCATGAGTGTGTTTGAGCTAGATAGGAGTGCAGCTGTGTACCTGCAGGGTACAGTTCCTTGATATCCTGTCTCCAACTTTGGGTGAGGAGTTAAGGAGAAATGCCATATCTGTGCATGCTAGTTTGTATCAAACTTTTTTTAAGATTAAGGAAAAGTCTTCTATCTAATATTTAATTATTAAAGTGATATTAGAAATTTGCATCCCTGAAATATATATATAATTTATAATTTATCTCTGATACTTATTTACAAAGCTATATGAAAAATCAGTGTTGGATCATAACTATAATAGTGCATTTTGATATGGTTAACAAAATGCTGCTAATAACCTGTGTGATCTGGGCAACTTTTCTGAACTTTAGTTTTCTAATCCGTAAAGTGAAGTATTCCTACCAACTTTGTGGATTTGTTGAAAACTTACATGAGAACACATGAATAAAATGCCCAGAATGATGCCTGGCATGTGGTATTTTTAATGCAGTCATGTGTTTCAGAGCAGGCTTCCTGGGGCACTGTTCCCAAAATTGTCTTACCTCCGACCACTCATTCTCTATAGAAATATACATTAGAGCCATCTTATTGTCTACAACCATTCAATGGTTCTTATCCCTCTCCCAACTCTCAGTCATGCCCCTGTAGCCCTGCAAATCTGGTCCCTGCCCCAGTTCTCTAAACTCATTTTTTCTTACTCTCCCCATTGCTGTCACACAGACCTCCAGTTTGTTTCTTGAGCGTGCAGAGCATTTGTTTGGTCTTTAGGCCTTTGCAGCCACTCTTCTCTAAACCTAGAAGTCTGGTGCCCCCAAGTTCTTCATATGGCTGCTGCCTCTAAAATATCACCTTGGAGAATCTCTCCCCAACCATCCATTAAAGTCCTTTTCCCCTCTTTAATCACTCTTTGTCACATGGCCCTTGTTATTTCTTTTATAGTAATCATGACAATCTGAAATTACCTTGTTTTGTGTTTACTATGTTTTATCTGTCTCCTTCCACTAGAATGTAAATGTTATAAGGGCAATGACCTTGTCTGTGTTCACTGCTGTTTTGCTGGAGCCTAGGATAGCAGTTGGCACCTGATAAAAATGGAATACATATTTGTTGAACATTTCACTAATGTACACATTTCAGGAGAAACAGAATGGGTGATTGGCAGCAACATATTTGTGAAAGAGAAATTCTAAAGGGTTGTTCTGAAACAGGATCTTGTAGCACACAACAAATACCATAAAGCATATCTTTGCTTTGTCAGGTAGTTCCAAGCCCTTCATATAGTTGTAGTTTTTTAGAAAACAATTTTATTGAGATATAATTCACATGCCATAACATTTATCTGTTTAAAGCATATAGTTCAATTGTTTTTAGTATATTCACAAATATGTGCAATCATTGCTACAATTTTAGAACACTTTCATCACCTCAGAATGAAGCCCTGTATTCTTTACCTATCACCCTTCTATTCCTCCACACTCTACCCCAGCCCCCAGTTGCAAGCAACCACTCATCTACTTTCTGTCTCTATAGATTTCTTTATTCTGAATTTTATATAAATGGAATCATATAATACGTGGCATTTTGTGACTTGCTTCTTTACTTAGCGTAATGATTTGAAGGTCTATTCATATTGTACCATGTTATCAGTACTTTATTTTTTATAGCTGAATAATATTCCATTGTATGAATATGCCATGTTTTGTTCATCATTTCTCTGTTGATAAGCATTTGGATTGTTTCCATCTTTTAGTTATTATGAATAATTCTGCTATGAACTTTTATGTACAATTTTTGTATAGACATATTTTTATTTCTCTTGGGTATATTCCTACAGTGGAATTTCTGGATCATATGGTTGCTATATGTGTGTTTTAGAAACTGACGGACTATTTTCCAAAGTCATCTTCTCTCTTTAAAAATATTCTGATCAACCTAGATAAATGTCAATTTTCTTGATCTTTTCAAAGAAACAGCTTTCAGTTTCATTGATTTGTTTTTCTATTTTCTATTTCATTAATTTCCATGCTAATTTTTATTATTTCTCCCTTTTGCTTGCTTTAGATTCAACCCCTACTCCCCACTTCAGTAGCCTAAGGTAGTAGGTTGGGCTATTGATTTGAGATCACTTTCATCTTAATATAGGCACTTAATAGCTTTAAATTTTTCTCTAAATACTGCTTTACCCGCAACCCATAAATTTTGGTATATTATGTCTTTATTTTTATTTATCTCAACGTATTTTCTGAACTTTCTTTTGGTTTCTTCTTTGACCTATTGGTTATTTAGGAGTGTGCTGTTCATGTATTTGTTAGTTTCCCCATTTTTTTCTAATTTCATTCTTTGGTGGTCAAGACATATACTTTGTATTATGTCTATCCTTTTCTATTTATTGAGATTTGTTTTATGGTTTATCATATGATCTATACTGGAGAATCGTCAATGTGCTTTTGAGATGAGTGGATATATTGTTGTTGGATGGGGTGTTCTCTAGATGCTTGTTAGGTCTAGTTGATTTATAGTATTAAGTCTTTAGTTTCCTTGTTGATTTTCTGTCTAGTTTTTCTATCTATTCTTGAAAGTCAGGGAGTGAGGTCTCCAACTATTGTTGAGTTTCATATCTCGTTTTATTTCTGTAAGTTTTTGCTTCATGTATTCTGGTGCTTCATTATTTGATGTGTATATACTTATAATGGCTGTATCTTCCTGAAGGACTGAAACTTTTGATTATAAAATGTCCCTGTTTATCTCTAGTACCACTTTTTGTTCTCAACTCATTTTGTCTGATATTAGTATTGCAATTCATTTCCAGCTTGCTTGTGGTTGAATTTGCATGATATTTCTTTATTCATTCTTTTAACCTACTTAGGTCTTTAAATCTAGAGTGTATCTCCTATAGACAGAATATAGTTGGGTCATTTTTTAAATAGTCTTACAACCCCTACATTTTTATTGAGTTGTATAATGCATTCGTATTTAATGTTGTTTATTATTATTATAGTTGTATTTACATCTCCCCTTTTACTTTTCATTTCCATGTGTCTCATGCCTTTTTTATTGATCTGCTTTTCCTTTACTGCTTTCTTTTTCCTTAAGTATTTTTTAATGTGGCATTTTAATTTCTTTAATGATTTTTTTCACTATATTTTTTGAGATTTTTATTTTAGTGGTTACTCTAGGGCTTGCCATATACATCTTAATTTATCAGAATCATCTTTGGGTATGTACTAGCTTAATTCCAGTGACATAGAGATATAGAAATGTTACCCCTATATGGCTATATTCCCTTCTCCCCCCTTTTTGTGGCATAATTGCTATACATTTATACCAATTAATATTCAAACCAAATGACACATTATCATTATGATTTTGTTATATTTAATTAGTTCCATAGCTTAATATATCTTTGCTGTCACACATCTTCTTTGTGCTGATATTGGTAAATATATTACACATGTATTACAATTCTTTAAGTTATAAGTCCAACATTATGTTGTATACATAATTATTTTATACCATTGCTTTTTAAATCAGTTATAAGAAGAAAGAAGCTTAAGCATTTGTACTTTTATTTTGGTTCCTAATTACCAGTAGTCTTTCATTGATCTTATGGATTTAAGTCAACAGCTGGGGTCAATCGCTTTCAGCCTGAATAAATTCCTTTAGTATTTCTTTTAAGGTAAATCTACCTGCAATAAATCGTTTTTGTTTAGTTGTAATTTTTAAACTGAACTATAACATTTATGCACACATTTCATAAGAGTAATAATTTAGAAGTCTCCACAACAAATTGAAATTTTTATTGACATGTAATAATCTAGCCATGTCCAAGATTTATAGTAATTCAGATATTTGAATTTACAGGTACATTTGAATTGGCTGAACTTTTTGGATACATTCAACCACAAATTTTAAAATTAAAACATATTTTAATCTTGATTCATATTACTTCTTTAGGGCACAAAAATGTCTCACTGGCAAGGAAAGGAAAGATAAATGAATCTTGTAGAGTGGGCTTCATTTAAAAATAAGTCTCAATTTCTCATTTGATTTTGATAGAAATGTGTAAGGCTGAATGGTGGAATTAACACCAAGTCCAGTGTGAGGGAAAAAAACCCCCAAAACTTTGAAGGCCAGGTGCAGTGGCTAATGCCTGTAATCCCAGCACTTTGGGAGGCTGAGGTGGGTGGATCACCTGAGGTCAGGAGTTCGAGGCCAGCCTGGCCAACACGGTGAAACCCTGTCTCTACTAAAAATTAAAACATTAGCTGGATGTGGTGGTGGGCACCTATAATCTCAGCTACTTGGGAGGCGAAGGCAGGAGAATTGCTTGAACCCAGGAGGCAGAGTCTGTAGTGAGCTGAGATTACGCCACACTCCAGCCTGGGCGACATGAGCAAAATTGCATCTCAAAAAAAACAAGAACTTTTATCCACGGAATGTGAATCCTTTAAATTATCAGGCCCAGAGAGGCCTTATGATGAGACAGCAATCAAGTCCTACTCCCCCAGCCCCCACACCTTTTGAGCTATGTGCTATATATTCATTCCTTGAAACTGCTATTGCCACAAGTAGCTGTAAATTAATAATGCTGTACTGGGCACTATAACCCAAACCCTGTAGCTTAACAATGTATAGACAATCAATAGTATATATTACTTAATGTAAATTCTTTGTAAACAACTCAGAAAGTGCTTCTTTCTGTTTAAAAATCTGCTAGTGACTACTGTTAATAGAAATGTATATTCAGGGTAACTTGAATCTATACTCCTGGGTTACAATCCTCAAACTTGGCCCAAATAAACTCTGTACTTTTATTTAAAAAAAAATGCCTCATTGAAATTAATACACAGATCTTTTTACATAGAGTTTGTGTCTCTGATGACTTTGCAGAAGTGGATAGCATCAAAAGTATACCCTGAAGTATTTAAAACACTTGTTTTCTTTTGCTAAAGGTTAGATTTCTGACTTTGACAGTTTATATATTTTTTCAGACCAAAAAAGACATATTAAAAAGTTATATACTTATAAAATTTATATATTTGATTTCAGGCAGTATTATATCATTTCTAGTAATTATTCAGTTGGTGCTGATAGTATTATCTAAGAAGTCAAATGGAAAGTTTAGAGCTGTGAATACTTTCTGTTGTGTTTGTGTATGTGAAGACAAATCTACATGTGCCTGAAGGCAAATTTAGTCTTTTATTTGTTATCTGAGAACTCTGAGTTTGTTGATATGCATGTAGTACTGCTTTAATACTTATATTTGGTAATTTTATTAATGAAAGGCAATATCCTGAGGGGCAATGATTCTTATGTATTCTTTTTAATATTAATTGATTTAATATATTGCCAACTCTAATACTGATCCTTCCAATCCCATGAGTGACCTTTCTGAAGTAATCTGACATGTGTAATGCATTATAATGATAATAATGACAATTACTTGGTTTTCTTTTATGCATTTCTTCTGAGGAGCTCAAAGCACCTTAGGCCTTTTTTATACAATTAATTTTTATAAAATATTTATAATGTGGTAAAACTCACATAGGAGAGGATATACACTCAAGAAAGAGCAGTATTTCTATAACTGAGATCTAAGATACCATGGTCTAATATTAAAAACATATTGAAATATTTAAGTTGTATTTTCATGTCTGTCACCGGGTTCCATATAGGCTCTTGGCTAAAGAGTACCCATTTTCTACTTCTTTTTTCTTTACCTCTTGCAAACTGAGATTTCTGACTCAACTGACCAATTCCGGTAAACATTTTTGTTAGTCAATAGACAATTGTTCAATAGAAAATTTCATTCAAACGTGTTAATTCCATAGTAACATTAAGAATCAGTCCTCACTATACCTAATTTTGAGATACTGTGAGTAAATAAGATTAATATGTATATGAAGTTCCACATATACACAGATACACATAGACTTAGACATAGTTCAATAAAGGGAGGATAAAGATTCTTTTTTCTAGACTCAGTGATACAGGAGGTAGATAGAAATTATTTAGGCAGATAGTGAGGTAAAAGAGTCCTCGGCAAAGCTTCCTTTATAACAAAAAGCAGCAGAAGAGATTATTTTTTTCCTAGCAAAGAGCAGCCTGAAAAGTTGAGCTGCAAACATAGATAAACAAGCGGGAGCTTGCACAGGCAAATGCTGCCAGCTATGCCAATAGAAAAGGTCTACCTGGGGGCCAGGCATATCCAATATGGAGGGTCCATCTTCCCTTTTTTGTTACCATGTGTACAGTAAAGTAATGGCAACATGTTGCTGGCCAGGCAGATAATCCATCTGCATAATAAAAGACTAGGGTAGGGGTGGCCAGAAATTCACACCCTATGCAAATGGCATGCTTAGTCCTAACCAGTTTTTTGAGCCTTATGCAAATGGCATACCTGGTCTAACCAATCTTTTGTGCCCTGTATAAATTAGACACTGCCTTCTCAAGCTCATCTATAAAACCCCCTGTATTTCACCACAGAACCGGCAACCCATTTCTCTGGGAACCCTCTCTGCTGCTGAGAGCTCTTCTCTTTCATTCACATATGAAACTTCCACTCCTAACCTCACTCTCTGTTTGTCCACATCCTTGATTTCCTAGGCATAAGACAATGAACCTCGAGTACTACCCCAGACAACAAAGCTGCTTCATCAGGACACAAAACTGCCTGTACCAGGACCTCTGATCTGTGTGCAGGTATGTGAATGTATAGATATATGTAGTTTTGCTTTAAGAAGTTGGTGTGCTACATGGCGAGATATATGCAAGTTTTGGTGGAAAATAATCATTTCAATATATAATGGTAAGGAAACACAACACATTATAAAGAGAAGATTTAATCATATATATGATCATGAAGACTTTGACAAATTAGATTTCATAATTTAAGAGAAAATGTAACCATGTTACTTTTATGGGGCAAATAATGTTGCCCCCAAACCTACATGTTGAGGGTCTAACTTCTAGTACCTCAAAATCTGACTGTATTTGGTGACAGACCTTTTAAAACAGGGTCATTAGGATGGGTCCTAATCCAATACAACTGATATCCTCATTAGAAAAGGACACACAGACAAAGGGATGACCATTTAAGGACACGATGAGAAGGCAGCCCTCTGCAAGCCATGGAAGAAACCAAACCTGCTGACATCTTGATCTGGAACTTGAATCCTCCAGAATGGTGAGAAAATAAATTTCTGTTGTCCGAGCCATCCAGACTGTGAAAATTCATATGACAACCCTCTCAAACAACTACAGTTACTAAGATGACAGTTTGTATAAGGAAATTCAGCTCAAAAAGAATGGAAGACTCCAACAAGTACAACTGTCACTAATCTCAGAAGGAAGTGTAAGTAGTTAATTCTGTATGTTAGCTTGACTGGGCCAGTGGGGCCCAGATTAAACATTAATTCTAGGTATTTCTGTGAGGGTGTTTCTGGATGGGATTAGCATTAGAATTTGGTTGACTCAGTAAAGTAGATTGTCCTCCCCAATGTGGGTGGACTTCATCGAATTTGTTGAGAAGGAAAAGAATTCTCTCCTTTTTGCCTCCTGCCTGCCTGTTGAGGTGGGACATTAGTCTTCACTTCCTCACTTGGATTGAAATTTACACCATAGGCTCCTTGGTTCTCAGGTCTTTAGACCCAATCTGGAATTACACACCAGCTTTCCTGGGTCTCCAGCTTGCGAGATTCTCAGCCTCCATAATTGTGTAAGCTAATTTTGCATAGTAAATCTCTTCATATATATGTGCGTATGTGTTTGTGTATGTGTGTGTGTAAAAATATGTGTGTGTGTATTTATATATCCATATCCTATTGGGAATCCTATATATATCCGATTATATAGATATACACATATATATTATATATGTATATACATGTGTATATGTGTGTATCTATACACACATACACTCACACATACACACACACACACACACACACATATACACATACACGTATATACTTTATTTGTTCTATTTCTCTGGAGAACCCTGACTAATAAAGAAAGAAAGCTCTAAATCTAACAAAAGCAGAAAAAAGTACAGTAAGAGAAACATAATTCATATGAAAATATTCCACAATTAAAGTTTTATTATATCCTGTGTTTTTTCTGTGTGCTATTACTAGTGTGTTTTGTAACTTCAGATGATTTCTTGTTGCTTACTAACATCCTTTTCTTTCAAACTGAAGAACTCCCTTTGGCATTTCTTGTAAAACAGGTTTGGTGTTGATGAAATCCCTCAGCTTTTGTTTTTCTGAGAAGGTCTTGATTTCTTCTTCATGCTTAAAGAATATTTTCATCAGATACACTATTTTAGGGTAAGTTTTCTTCCTTCAGCATGTTAAATACATCGTGCCACTCTTTCCTGGCCTGTAAGATTTCCACTAAATAGTCTGCTGCCAGACATATTGGAGCTCCTTTGTATGTTATTTGTTTCTCTTCTCTTTCTGCTTTTAGGATCCTTTCTTTATATTTGACCTTTAGCAGTCTGATTATTAAATGCCTTGAGGTAGTCTTTGTTGGGTTAAATCTGCTTGGTGTTCTATAATCTTTTCATAATTGAATATTGGCCTCTTTCTCTAGGTTTGGGAAATTTTCTGATAGATATCCCATTGAGTAAACTTTCTACCCCATCTCTTTCTCTACTTCCTGTTTAAGGCCAATAACTCTTAGATTTGCCTTTTTTGAGGCTATTTTCTAGATCTTATAGGCATGTTTCATTGTTTTTTTATTCTTTTTTCCTTTTGTGTCCTTTGATTGTGTATTTACAAATAGCCTGTCTTCAAGCTCATTAATTTTTTATTCTGCTTGATCAATTCTGCTATTAAGATATATAGCATCTCTGATATATTCTTCAGTGTGACAGTTGCATTTTTCTGCTTTATTCCTTTTTATTAATTCTATCTCTTTGTCAAATTTATCTGATAGAATCCTGAATTCCTTCTCTGTGTTATCCTGAATTTCTTTGAGTTTCCTCAATGCAGATATTTTGAATTCTCTGTCTAAAATGTCATGTACCTTTGTTTCTCCAGGATTTGTCCCTGGTGCCTTATTTAGTTCACTTGGTGAGGTCATGTTTCCCTGGACGGTTGTTTGTCTGCATCTGGGCATTGAAGAGTTAGGCATTTATTGTAGTCTTCATAGCCTGGGCTCGTTTGTGCCTGCCTTTTCTGGGAAGGGTTTCCAGGTGTTCAAAGGGACTTGAGCCCCAATACCCTAATATCACTGTGGTTCTTGCAGACTCATAGAGGTACCACCTTGGTGGTCTCTGATAAGATCTGGAAGAATTCTCTGGACTATGAGGCAGAGATTCTTCTTCTTTTCCCTTACTTTCTCCCAAACAGAGTCTATGTCTCTGTGTTCAACTTTCTGGAACTAGGGATAGGGGGACACAAGCACCCCTGTGGCCACCAACACTGGAACTGCACTGGATAATGAAGCCAGCACAGTATGGGTCTCATCCAAGGCCTGCTGTAATCACTACCTGGCTACCACTTAAGTTCACTCAAGACCCTAGGGCTCTACAATCAGCAGGTGGTGAACAGCCAGGTTTATGTCCCTCCCTTTAGGGCTGTGAGTTCTCCTAGGTCCTGCTTGGGTCCAGAGATGCTATCTGGGAGCCAGGGATTGAAGTGAAGAACCTTAGAAATTTACCTGGCCTGTATTCTATCGCAGCTAAGCTGGCATTCAAACTACAAGACAAAGTCCTCCCCTCTCTTCCTTTCCCTTACCATAGCCAGCAGAGCCTCTTTGTGGCCACCACCACCACTAACCCATAGGTGGTTCTGCCAGCCCACCACCAGTGTTCACTTAAAACCAAGAGCTCTTCAGTCACCTTGTGGTGAATGCTGTCAGGCCTGGGACTCACCCTTCAGGACAATGGGGTCCCTTTTGACTGAGGGCAGGTCCAGAAATGCTGACCAAAAGCCTAGGCCTGGACTCAGGTACCCCAAAAGCCTGCTTGGTGCTCTACCCTACTGTGGCTGGACTGGTACCTAAGGTACATGACAGAGTTTTCTTTACTTTCCCACTGCTTTTCTCAAACAGAAGGAGTCTCACTGTAGCCATTGCAGCTGTGCTGGGGTGCGTATGGAGCTAGCACATCTCAGAGCCAAGGCCCGTGGTGTACTCCTTAGGTATCATTGTTGGTTATTCAGGATGCAGAGGCTCTTTAGTCAGCAGGTGATGAATTCTGCCAGGTCTCTGTTGCGACAGGGCAGCATTTAGTTCAATGTGAAGTCCCCCAGTTGCTATACTCTCCCTCTCCCCAGTGAACAGAATTCTCCACTTTGTGTGGTGCCTGCTGGGTGCTGGGGAAGGGATGGCACAAGCACTCCCTTAACCATCCTGACTGGTATCTTATTAAGATG
The DNA here is from genome assembly GCF_000951045.1 of Mandrillus leucophaeus. NCBI lineage: Eukaryota > Metazoa > Chordata > Mammalia > Primates > Cercopithecidae > Mandrillus > Mandrillus leucophaeus. Next base: position 992,616 of record NW_012104087.1, read on the forward strand.
CATTCCCCTGCCCCCTACCACCACCCAGTTTACTGTCTATGTTCCCAGCTCAGAACTAGAACTTGTTTAGGAATTATAGTCTGTAGCCTATACTGCCCTTCAAGCTTACTTAGGGCCCCAGAATAATCCAGCCCTTGGTGGCAAGGCTTCCTGGAAATCAAGCTCCAGCAATTGGGGTGGATGATTCCCCTCTGGCTAGGGCCAGTCCAAATGCTCCCTCGGTGTGTGGACATCAGCTCAATACAGCCTGGTCCTGCTTCCCGCTATGTCAGGGCAGCACTGAGTTCAATGCAAAGCCTCACAGTTGCTGTGCTCTCCCTCTCCCAAGTGCCCAGATTCTCTGAGGTGCCCAGTCTCTGCCTGGAGATGGGGGAAGGGTGGAGTTGGTGCTTCAAGACTGTCTTTCCTGGCCTCTTCAATGTCTCTTTCAGTGATGTGAAGTTAAAACCAGGTACTGTGATTGCTCATGTGATTTTTGGTTCTTGTAATGGTGCTTTTTGTTTGTAGTTGTTAAAATTTGGTGTTCCTGGCCGGGCGCGGTGGCTCACGCCTGTAATCCCAGCACCTTGGGAGGCCGAGGCGGGCAGATCACAAGGTCAGGAGTTCGAGACCAGTCTGGCCAACGTAGTGAAACCCCGTCCCTACTAAAAACACAAAAAAAGTAGCTGGGTGTGGTGGTGTGCGCCTGTAATCCCAGCTACTCAGGAGGCTGAGGCAGGAGAATCGCGTGAACCCGGGAGGCGGAGGTTGCAGTGAGCTGAGATCGCGCCATTGCACTCCAGCCTGGGTAAAAAAAAAAAAAAAAAAAAAAAAAGAAAAGAAAAAAAAAAGTCTGGTGTTCCTGCAGTGGGGACAAACAGTGTAGGCTTATATTCAGTCATCTTGCTCTGCCACCTCAATTTGTTTATCAGTTCTTAAAATTGTTGATGGAGTCTTTAGGTTTTTCTATATATAAGATTATGTCATCAACAAATTGTGACAATCTCACTTCTTCCTTTTCTATTTGAATGCCTTTCAGTTTTCTTTTGCTTAACAGTTCTGGCCAAGAATTTCAATATGTTAAACTTGATCTTTGTCATGCTCCCAATGTCATAGGAATGGCCTTTGACTCTTCACCATTAAGATTTTAACTGTATGCCTTTATTGTGTTGAGGACCATTTCTTTTGCACCTACTTTTTTGAGAGTTTTTACCATGAAATGACATTGAATTTTGTCATATGCCTTTTCTAAATATATTGAGATGATCATATGGTTTTTGTCCTTTTTGTTCTGTTAATATGATATATTAAATGTATCAATTTTTGTTGTACTAATCTTGCACTTTAGGAATAGAGTCCTCTTGATCATGGTGAATGATCCTTTTAATGTACAGGCACATGGTTTGCTTGTATTTTGTTGAGAATTTTTGTATCTATGTTTGTCATTGATATTGACTATGATTTTTTTTTAATATGTACATTTACATTTTCAACTATAAACTTCTCCTTAGCACTCTTTACTGGATCCCATTAATTTTGGTGTGTTTTTATTTTCATTTGTCTCAAGGTATTTTTAAAATTTTGTTGTTACTTATTTGACTCACTGGTTGTTTAAGAGTATGTTAATTTTCTTACATATTTGTGGATTTTCCAGTTTCCTTGTACTATTGATTTCTAGTTTCATTTCATTGTCATTGGAAAAGATACTTGTGTGATTTCAGTCTTCTTGAATTTGTTTAGACCTGTTTCGCGTCCTTACATGTGGTCTATCCTAGAAAATACTCTACGTATACTATAAAGTAATGTATACTTTGCTATTATTGGGTGAATTATTCTGTACATATCTGTCAGGTTCAATTGGTATATAATGTTGTTCAGTTCCCTATATCCTTGTTGATTTTCCTGTTGTTATTCTTTCCATTATTGAAAGTGGAGTATTGAAGTCTCCTATTATTATTGGGTTGCTGTCTATTTCTCCTTCAATTCTGTCAAAGTTTGTTTTATATATTTAGGAGCTCTGGTTTAGTACATAAATATTTATAACTGTTAGATCTTCTTGGTGAATGGACCCTTTTATCATTATAGAATATCCTTGTTCATGTCTTATAATAGTTTTCAAATTAAAATCTGATTTTATCTGATGCTATTATAGCTACTCCTACCCTCTTTCAGTGTTTGTTCACTTCAGACAATTTGATTGTAATGTACAATTTTCACAGAATATCTATTTTTATCCTTTCACTTTTAGCCTATGTGTGTCCTTAGATATAAAATGAGTCTCTTGTAGAAAATATATAGTTGAATCCTGTTTTTAAATTTATCAGTCTGTGGGTTTTGATTGGGGAGTTTAACCCATTTAGATTTAAATTAATTACTGATAGGGAAGGAGTTACTATTTCCATTTTTAAATGTTTATTGTCTGTCTCGTAGATTTTTGTCTTTTCCTTTCTTTTTGTCTTTACCTTCCTTTGTGTTTCATTCATTTTTTGTAGCAATATGCTTTGATTCTCTTTTCATTTACTCTCATGTATATTTTAAACATATTTTCTTTGTTGTAGCCATTGCATTTACATAAAACATCTTCAAGTTTTAACAGTCTATTTTAAACTGATAATAATTTCAATTATATACAAAAACTCTACTCCTCTATAGCACTACACCCTCACTTTATGTAATTGATGTCATAAATTACATTTTTATGTAATTGTTATACATTATCATAGATTTATAATTTCTTAAAAATGTTTTTTTCATTTAAAACAGAAGCCCAAGTTATATCTTTCTTGTTTAAAGTCAAGGGGAAAAAAGCATGATATCTCTGTATAATATTAGCAAATATCTCCAGATTCTCTCCATGTTTGTTTCTCATGCCCAATGCTAAAATTATTACTCATGCCCAGGGAAAGTGGGATCCTCCAGTTGTCCATTCGTCACTCATATGCCCTCCCTGAGAGTCAGCTGTTTTTAAAGCACATAGAAAGAAATAAAGAAAATAGAGTTGACTGCTCCTCTCAAGTAAAAGAAGAATACTTTAACCAAAGAATGGGAGTTGGTGCTTGATTTTCAAAAAATTGCAACTCTAAGCAGAAACATATGTGACTGAGTTTTGACACCTGTTTAACCTAGGGATACCAAAATCGATTTCAAAATCTATAACCTTTCCAGTCATAGTCTTGTTTTATATTCAGCAGTTTAAGGCAGTGACTTTTGACCAAGGGTGTAAGGTTCGTATTTTGGACTAATTAATGTTTGTGTCTTGCTCACTATAGTGTTACCTCAGGTGACTTCTCCTGACTTAGGTCTGCCTCTGTTAATAACCTATTAAGAATAGTCACTGTTCACAGTTTGAAATATAATATACTTCTTTAAGGATAAACATAAAATTATGTTAATTTTTAAAAAACCAAATTTGCCCAATTATAGAATGGAAAAGGTAGAATGAAGAAAATATCACAAATATCTTAAAATAAATAAAAAAAAATTGTTCCAGGAAAAGGCTGGTTAATTTTATATAGAAGCGTATTTTATTTGACTTGCTATAAATAAGAGCTTCCTAATAATTAGAACTGTTCAATCAGAAACTGAAATTGATTGCAAAGGTGTGAACTGGAATTTATTGTCGTGGTTTCTCTCAATGGGAAGTTTTAGAAAAAACAGAGAAGATCTTTCAGAATTTTATGGAGGAAGAGTCTTTGTATAGTTTGGGTAATATGACTTCTAGGCTTTCCTCTAAAATTATGTGATTGTCAATACCAATTTTTAAACTAAGCTACATATTTTAAATGAAATGCAGCATAGGGCTGATATCTTTCTACATTCAAATTTTATTCATATCTGTTTATATTCTGAACAAAAATATAGCTTCTAAGTTTTAGAAATTTAAACATTAAAACTTCAAAAGGCAGGGTTTTTCTTTTTTTACATCTCATAATCAACAGCCAGTGTATACAAGCAAAAAGAAAATTATAAATTGGTAAAAATAAAGTGTGGGATTATATGGGTTATCATTTTATTAAAATGTTAATAATAATTCTGAAGTTTTAGTAAGGGAATAAAAGTACTGACTATGATACAATGTGTTGAATTCCATTGAATAAGTGATTTTACTGGATCTAGATGGCAATGTAAATAAAACAAAACTATTGAATTGTTTCCTGCTTCCTCAAAGCCTAAAATTTATTCTGAGAGAAGTATTCCTTAAAAAATTTATAATTCTATTTGTTTTTCTCTAGTCAGGGTTTACGAATTTCTAATGTGGAGTTTTCGTTATTCACTGTGAGTGTTATATTGACTCTTTAGTGGAAAGCATACCTGGTGAATGCAGAGGTCTATGGTAACAGCATAAAGATTTCTGGTGATGCACTACATGCTACTAGAAAAAGTAAAAGCATGGATAAGATACTAAATATTGAAACTAATGGCATATATTACCCTAGGCAAGGAAAAAAGCAAATGAAAAATTAGCTTTTTATTTCTGACACAAAACTATCATTGAATTTAAATCATGTTGTGGTGGAGACTATATAATGAATACCTTAATGACGATGCTTATAATGCTATTTTGTTTGATTGTGTTTATTTGTTGAATTAATAAGCCTTTGAGAGCACTCTATTAGTATCTAGGATTCCTTAGAAGTGTGTTTTGCAATTTCTGGATTGTAAATTTTTTATAATAATTTGACGTGTAAATAGAATTTATATAGAGAGATTTAGATCCAATTTAATACCTGTTGAATAAATGGTTCTGTGATTTAAAAATTATTTTAGAGTATATCTACTTTTAGTTTCATAGAATTAGTTTGATAAACATTGAACTGAATTAACTGTATAATTGACTTTCATTATATTTATCTGAGCTCTGCTGTGCTGTATAAATCACATAGAAAGTTAATGTATCAGATAAGTTTTCTGTTTCATAGTTCTTGTTTCTGTTTCTTGACAGTCAAAACTTGTAAAAAGTAATTGAAACTGTAGTAGCCTTTTACTAGAGGTAATTCTGATTTGTAGCTGTTAACTCTTTCTTGAGAATTTTTAAGGCCAAATAGTGTTTCCAAATATAAAATTTATTCCTGTGACAATGTATTTTTTGTTAAATTATTTCCTGGTACATCTAAGTTTTACAACAATTAGTAAATACTTTTATTATTTAAGAGCATTGGCTGGTTTGGGGAAAATATTAGTATTGTGTTTCTTAGGAAAGAATAGTTCTGTTAACTCAATAGAGAACAGCTTCAAAAGTGTTCTATATCTCTTATACCCACACTGCAAGCTAATTATTCTTCTTTTCCTGGACAAGTGGTATCTTACCTAATTTTCTACTATCTTCTAAGTTTATGAAAAGTTAGATCTGTTTTAATTTGTTGGTATGTCTCTTTCAAAAATTTCATATTGATTAAGTACTTAAAATTGGGTTTTGCTATGTGTAAGCTATGAGAACAGAGATAATTTGATGTGAATACCTTTAGTTTATATTTAAATTCTTTATATTCAAATTGTATCAATTTAAAGAAGTATTTTTCAAGGTTGATGTTAATTTGAATCTTAGTTTTAGACATTCAAATTGATTTTCCTCCTTTATCTTCTGACTGTTCTGTTGCTTACTATAGTCAATCTTGATATGTTTTTCATTTATATTTTTCTACAACAGATAGCTTGACTTCTTTCTATTGTTCTTTTAATTGCCAGAGTGGAAAAAGAAGAGGATGTGGCATTTTATTGTAAATACATTGAGTCTATTGTTGATTAGATTTGGCTACTGAACTTCCTCGTACAGGTTCTTTTTGTGAAATTGGTAATTACAAAATATCTCTCTATGCTTCTAAGCTCTAGTGCCATTTTTAAAACGTTTTTAATTTTCTTCAATTTCTGAAAATATCGTTAGACTAATGGATTTTATATAGGTAGCTTCAATGTCTATCTTGTCTGTGAATATAATCTTTTGAATGAGGAAAACTTACTTTTGTTAGAAACTTATCTCAGGCAATAATTTGTAAACTCGACCATGCTAAATTTATATTTTGCCCCAGAGTTGGTATTTTTATGATAACTCTGTTTTGTGTTTTGTTTACACATATGATTTCTCAATACTCCATGCAATTTTTTTTTTTCTATAAGTGTGGCATCAAAATAAAAGTTACACCATACAATGTGAAACAGGCAAGGAATGCTTTATTTAAGACTACTGCAGCAGGGGAGAAAGGCCAGAGCTAAGTTTGAACTCAATGTCACTAAAGCAGAGAAGACAGGGTTTTATACATGCTGGGATGAGCTAGTGCAAAAGTCCTGTAGGACATTAGGGGAAAGTCATAAGCCATCTGTTTTAGTTAGGCTTCTCTAGAGGGACAGGACTAATAAGATAGATGTATATATGAAGGGGAGTTTATTAAGGAGTATTGATTCACATGATCACAAGGTGAAATCCCAAAATAGGCTACCTACAAGATGAGGAGCAAGGAAACCAGTCTGAGTCCCAAAAGCTAAAAGTAGGGAAGCTGACAGTACAGCTTTCAGTCAGTGTCTGAAGGCTGAGAGCCCCTGGCAAACCACTGGTGTAAGTCCAAGAGTCCAAAAGCTGAAGAACTTGGAGTCTGATGTTCGAGGGCAGGAAATATCTAGCACAGGAGAAAGATGAAGGCTGGAAGACTCAGCCAGTCTAGTCCTTCCATGTTTGCTTGCTTTATTCTAGCTGCACTGGCAGCTGATTAGATGGTGCCCACACAGATTGAGCGTGGGTCTGTCTCTCCCAGTATACTGACTCAAATGTTAGTTTCCTGTGGCAACTCCCTTACAGATACTCCCAAGAACAATACTTTGCATCCTTTAATCCAATCAAGTTGACACTCAATATTAACCATCACACCGTCTGTGTTTTCTCATTGGCTTTATGCGAAAGTAGAATGAAACTCTTATATCTTTATGACAAAATGTAGTTTTATGACATAGCAAGACACCCATTGAAGTTAGACTCCTTCCCTCTCAGAGAAAATAGGAGATTGAGGTGCTATCTTCTTTGATGATGACATGTCGAAGACATGACTCTCAGGTCCTTGAAAAAAACATTTCTGGATTGTAAAACTGTCAGGAAGCTTTTTAAAAGATCTATATTTCAAAGGGTCAGAGAAAAAATTTACAATTTAAAGTTTTCTAAAAGAAACACTATGAGAAAAGGGAGGTAAGAACCTAAGGTGAAGAATAAGCCTGTGTAAAGTTTAGTCAAATTGAGGTAAATATTAGAACCACGTTGGTCAATGGCATTATTAATTAAATATATAGTGCATCTTCAAATTTTTTTATAGGTTTAAAAACTTATAAAAGTATTTATTTACTACAGTAATTGAGCCATTCTCATGAACCTTAAGATTTATATATACATATATCAGTTATTATTTTAAGGATAATATATTTAAACATTTAATTATAAAAGCAGTATATAAATTTATAATGATATAAATCTAAGATAAGATCTTGCAGAGTTTGTTTGAAAAGCAAATTATAGCTATAAGCACAAACCAGAAAGCTGCTACTGCTGTTTCTTGTGAGCACTGTATAGGCTGACTCATTAGCTTTTGAATTTACAGAGTATTTTCATTCTCTATTCTTTCAACAAAACTCCTTGCTAAAGATTGTACTAAGTGTGTAACCTTGGGCAAGTCTTCTAGCATCTTGGGACTTCATTTTAGAATTAGATTTTCTATTTAAACATAATATTTAATAATCCAGTTATCTTTCAGGGCAGTTTTATTGCTGAAATGAGATAATTTCTTTATTGAGAAAATATTTTTAAGCATTAAGGTTGTGGAAGCTATTGCAGTAGACTGGAAAAGAAGATGTTGTACCATTTAGGTAGGTTGCAATCCAATCCTTGTCAAAATAAGTATGTAGCCTCTATTGGATACTAATAAGGGCAACACATCTATGCACTAGAATGGTAGTTACAGAGGGGCAGGCACCTGACCATCTTGTTCACATATGAATTCTCAATAGTAAACAATAAATAATCTGTTGTTTTAAAATTTGGTGCACAAAATTTTGTGCAGTGCAATGGAGAACAGTGAAGGACAATGGAGGATACAATTATATTCTATCTGAAACTTTGACTATAACTAGACTTTCCAGAGTCTTGACTAGCTGCACATTCAGTAACTGTACTCTATAACCCTGCTACCCAGGTTTACTGCATTTGCAATTTGCTTATGTTTTTATCTCTTATCAATTTGAAAACTCCACATATTTTAGCTACTCATCTAGAGGTAAAATAATACATGTTTTCTTAATTGGTTAGTGTTTGAATATCTTCAAGTGCTTTAAGTACAGTTGTGTGTTGTTTAACCATAGGGATACATTTTGAGAAATGCATCTTTAGGGGATTTCATCATTGCACAAACATTGTAGAGCATACTTACATAAACCTAGATGGTATAACCTACTACATACCTAGACAATATGATATTTCCTATTTTTCCTAGGCTACAAACCTGCACAGCATGTCACTGTATTGAATACTTTAGCTAATTATAACACAATGATAAGTATTTGTCTATGTAAACACAACTAAGCAGAAAAGATAATGCATTGTGCTACAGCATTACAATGGTTATGATGTCATTAGGCAACAGAAAGTTTTCAGCTCGATTATAATCTTATGAAATCACTATCCTATGTCTTTTCAGTTGTTGACCAAAATGTCATTGACCAAGATGTCATTGTGTAATTTATAATATTTTCTGGGTATGTCAACTACTTTGAAAGCATCATTTACAAATAACCAAAGATTAGCCATTAGATTGTTAACAAAGGTATCTTTTTTTAAAAATTGTAACTTTAGGGCCTTTTACAGTGTCCAAAATTATAGCAGTCACTAAACTACTATAATTTGTTAGCTACTAATTTTTATTGAGGAAATAAACCCAATTAACTTTTTTTTTTGTAGTAAGGTAGCTACAAAGAAGCATTGAGTTGGTCTGATTTCAGATATTAGCATGTAGAAACGTAGTGAAACTCCATTTTAATAACAAATCATAATTTGAACTTGTATTTTCAAGTGGCGTTAGGCTTAATCTGAGCAGTGATGAAAACTTAACAATTTTCAGTAGAATTTTTAATGTAGCTGACATGGGGTTTATTGAGTGAAGACTTTTTGCTATCTAGACTTATGAAACTGAATTGCACAAATATGGGCCCAATGATCAGAGTAGGAGAGAGTGTTGTTCTTTCTCTCCTCTACTGCTGAGTACTAAAGACAGGATATTTGAAGTTCAAAAATCCTCCTGCTGCAGAAAGAGTCAATGAAGATAAAGGGTTTCTACTCAGCCTGATCTTTATGGCCTGGCCAGTTTTGGGGCCTCATAAATGTGAGTGAATGAGAGAGGCAGGAATAAAGCAGTGGAGAAAAACTGAAATCATTGAAGACTCTGAAGGTTTCAGCAGAAGACCTGCCAACCACACCAGTTATATCAGTTTTTGCTGTTGGAAGGGGGTTTTGTATTCTGTTGCTTGCTTCTGTAAGTCAGAGATGGATAACAGTTTTAGACAAATTATTCTTTATTCAAGTCCTATGCACCACAGAGAACAGTCCCAGAAAAAGTTCTTCACTATCTTTGGAATACCTTTGTTGTACTTCCATGTTATCTAAAAACATATCATTAAACATTTCTTCAACACAAATTTCTTTAACCTTCATGATATCAGGTCAATAAAGGACCTTAGAATACATTTCCTTGACTTTTCCAAGCCATGGCATATATAAGTAGCTAACTTTATATTACCACTAACCAATTCATTCTTGGAGTCAAAGCTTTTTGAATCAAAATAATAGGAACATAACTGCAGAGGATATTAATAGAACAAATAATAAGGCTAATTTGGATGGTAAATGTTCTTAAGGATTGTCTTATCTTCAAACAATCTGTTAATAACAAACACGTTATTTAGTTGAAAACAGTTTTTATTCTGCTTTAAAATCTAAAGTTCAAATCGAGATTTCAAGTTATACAAGGCACACGATAAGATCAATAGCATTTTTTTTTTTTTTTGTAATACTACTGGTAGAATAGTAATAGGACTGCCTTGTATCTTCCCTAAAAAAGGACATTGCTTAATTACAAGATAAGTAAAACAGAACTATGTCAAACTTATACATTATTAAAACTATTTGCTTTCAGAATGTGTGTTGCATGTGCATGTGTGTGTGAGAGAGGGGGAGAGAGAGAGAATCTGAGGAAAAATTTTCAGAAAGGCTAGTAGAACTGGAGTTACTTGTTTATTTAAATGTTTATTACCTTTCTCTTCTGCTGGATTATATACATGAATCAGGCTCATGTCTGTTTGGTTCATCACTGAATATCTGGTAATTCCCACAGTGCTGAACATATATGCTCAATAAATATTTGCTGAATTTAAGAATGACTTTGCTTAATTTTTACTCTTTCAGATTACTTAGACCCAGAGAGAGCCTCTCTCCTCATTGAGACCAAGATCTGAAAAACCTATCTTCTCCCTTGATAGGGTTGCCAGATGAAACCCAGAGCATCTACTTAAATTTGAATTTCAGATAAACGATGAATAATCTTTCACAAGTATTTATCAAATATTGCAAATGTGTTCCATGCAATATTTGAGCTGTATTTACAAACAATTATTTATTGTTTATCAAAATTCAAATTTCATTAGGAATCCCGTATTTTTATTTATTAAATCTGTCAACCATCCCTCTTGGGTAAGAGAGAAAGAACATTGGGCTGACTCTTACCCTGAAGCTCCCTTGTCAAGGTAGAGTTACAAGCCATTATAACATCATGCATCCTACTTAAGATGGAGTGTATGGAACAGGGCCAAGAGAGCAAGAGTAATCCAAGAATATTTAGAGATAGTCTAAGTGTTAAGGTCACAGACCATCAGTTTTGAAAAGAGAGAGATTTTTAAGTGTTTGATGTGGACAGAGACAGAGTTGGAGTCAAAGACAGTGAGAAAAATTTGAGTTAGTAATAGAGTTAAGCCACTGGGATTCTGCAGCTCTTTTATCCAATGGTTATACCAAATCTGGCTTAAACAGAGATGGGACAGCAGGGGTTCTAGGGAAATCGTTTCCTTCTTTATGATCTAAAAAAAACTTCCAGCAAAATAATTTGATGAACTAATTAATATGCTTTACATTTTTCTGGTTGATTCCTACCAACGAAAAGAATCTGTAATAGTGGTTAAGATTTTAGGTAATAGTGACATTTTTTTAACGTCGTGACTTTCAAATTACTGTACTTATTTATTTATTTATTCATTCATTCATTCCCTAACACATTAATCAGATATTTATTATATGCTAGATACTATTCTGAGCTTCAGAAATAGCGAATTTGAGTTTATAATTTAGCCATAAAACAGTAAATAAACAAAATTATTTCAGGTTGTGATAAATATGTTGAAGAAATAAACAGAATGGTATAAAGGTTAATAACTGGGTTTGGAGGGTGGGGAAGACAACTTTAGGTCAGGTGCCCCTGGAAAACCTCTCTGAGGCGGTGCTATTTGCAGTGAGTCTTGAAGAATAAGAAGCTAGCCATGCAAAGATCTTTAGGAAAATCATGTTATGCAGAGGAACATGTTCAAAAGGTCATTCCTTGGAAAGAGGTCACTGACACTATTTTCATGAAAAGAAATGAGGCGCGAGTGGTTAGAGAGTGGAAGATGAAATTGGCAAGGCAGGCAAGGGCCTGATCATGGTTAGACCTTATAAACCTTCGTAAGGAGTTTGATTACTTTTTCAAACTACTTTGGGGAAGCTTTGAGGGTGTGAAGTAGCGAAATACTATGCTTTGATTTGCCTTTTAAAAAGATCATGCTTGCTGATGGGTGGAAAATAAATAGGGGTGGAAAGAATAACAGTAGAAGTAGAAAGACTGCTGAATTTAGGAGGCCATTGTAGAAAATGATCTCACCAAAGGTAGTGACTTGGACTAGAGTGTTGGCCACGAAGATAAAGTGGCTAGACTTGGCTTACTTTGTAAGTAGAACTCATAATTTGCTTATGGATTTTATGGAGGTAAAATTGGGGAAAGTGTTAGGATTATGGAAATTTGGGAAAAGGGGGGTGAAAGTTAAGTCCTGTAGTTTTTGGATTGGACAGTTCAGTAGATAGGGATATCATTTGCTGATATAGAAAAGACTAGTTGGAAGACCAAGTTGAAGGAATAAAGAGATCTCTTTGAATATGTTACGTGTGAGATGCCTTTAGTCATGCAAATAGCAATGTCATGTAGGCCATTGCCTACATGAGTAAGGATCTCAGAAAACTTAGGGCTGGAGATATAAATTTGAATGTTATCTGTATGTGAATAATATTTGAAGACTTGGAAATGAATGAGATTATTTAAAGAATATTAGTAAAGAAGACAAGAGGACTGATAAGTGAATTCTGAAAGAGAAATTTGAATCAAAAATGGAACGATTGTGTACAAATTATATAAGAATTTGGGTAAAAACAAAACCAGAAGCATTCAATGGATTTGTAACATGGAAACTATTAAAGATTGATGAAGAGTGTCTTTGTAATGCAGGGGAGGAAGTCAGATTGGAATGGGTGGAAGAATAAATAGGAGGTAACAGTGTGGTTAATGAACTAGTAATACATTTTTTTTGAGATGTTTTGATGTAACAAGGACAAAAAATATAGGGCAATAGCTAGAATGATATGTAGGGTCAACAGAGAATTTCAAAAAGTTGGAGACAAAAGAAGTTCATCTAATATGGAGAAAGAAATTGGTAATACAGAAAGGCAAGGAATATTAATGTAGAAACAAAGGCCCTTGAGAAGATGGGAGGGGTATGTCCCAGAGCATAAGATTCTTCCAGTTTGTTCGTTCTGAAAACATTTCTTTAACATCTACAATTAGACAGGTACTGGAATGGATACTGAAAGCACAAAGAAAATCTGTTACTCAGAAATGATTACAATCTAGGAGAAGAGATATACAATTAAAGAAAAAATATGTGCAGAAACAAGTTATGGAAGTTATATGAAGCCCTAAGAAAAACTGATAACTTTATGAGTGACAATAGAACCAACCATTTTGGCTTTCTTGTGGATCTTTGAAATACGGCTGTTTGCCACCTTACTTTTCCTGGTATTTTATTAGAAGTAACTAATTGATGATTTGCTTGGCCCTAGGACATTGAAAATATAAGATATTAAAATATTAATTAAAAATGTGCTAATGAAAACAACAAAATGGAGCATCATTCTGGAAGGATTTTTGAGGAAAGATAACAAGCATCTTAGATTGGACCGTTTTTGCAGTTCTAGTTTTTTGTGCCAAAACAACACCTTTCAACTTGAAAACTGCAAGATTCCTCCTGCAGAATGCCTTTAAAATGACAGTTCATTTCTTTTCTTGTGCTCCCATATTATACGTGTCTATTTATTCCAGATTATTTTAGTAATTTCTCAATTCTTTGACCACAGGGAACAGCTATTTATTATGATTATCCCAAAGGAAAAAGTATGGGCAGAGGGGGCACCTAAATTCATTTTTCAATGGTCAATGTCATTAGCATTAACCTTTTTAGACTGTCTGTCTCTGGTATTTGCAAAAGCTGGAAAAAAGATTTATCCAGGCAGAATTACAGTTTTGCTCTTTTGCCCTTATCACCCTTGACTCTTACCTATATTAATGATGGAGATATGACCTGATCATCTTTTAGATGGACATCTCTCGGCCTGAAATAGGCATTGCTCCTTTCACTGTCCCCTGAGTTTAAAGATCAGGTGGTCATTGGCCTAGTTGATAGAATATGTCATGTTTTAATTGCTCTTATTTTAGCCTCCAAGAAAAGACCACTCATTAGCCTATTGTGAATGTGTTACTTTCACTTCCTAATTTCCAAAAATGCCATTCCAGTGACACTTCTTCAGGGTTCTCCAAGAGACACTTTATGGCCATATCAGTTGTGTGGATTTTTACTCCATGCTAAACAGTCTTGATTAACTCAGCACTGTGGTAAGCTGCTGGTCAACACATTAGAATACTTAGCTAAGAACAGGCTCCCAAGCCTTGTGGTCAAGGCCCCAGCTGCTTCTCTAGAGATATATTCAAAACTAGAGTCTCCAATGATTTCTTTGTGTTTACTGTGGTACACGATGACTCTGGAAAATATGGAAAACTAATACACTATAACCATTTTGAGGGAATATATTATTGTGACTTTGACTCTGTTAAAGCCACAATTATTAACTGCGAGATGAAGAAGAGATCGTTTTATTGTCCTGCTTCCCATGGGTACCCTGAGAATCAGCACACAGTAGGTAACTTTAACTGGAGGGAATTAATTGTGGGTTGAGTGTAACCTACGGAATAGAAGACTCATTAAGAACAACTTACCTGACCAGATGTATTGAATATTTTGTTCTATTTCCACCAGACTTCAAAAATTCTGTGCACCAGTTTTGATATGATAGTATCAAAAGAAAAAGTTATGGTGCATAGTTGCCTTATATTATTCTCCATCCACATTATAGTTGTTGAATAATCAATGCTTTCTATAGGGCAATATCCAGTACTACAAAGAGCTTAGGCCTTAGGAGATATAGAAAGCTTTGAACTTCCTGCAGTAACAGCATCTTTTCAGATAACATTGAGATTTTCACATAATATAGTAGATACATTCATTTCCATTATTGCTTTCCAGGTTCTTTTCCCTCTCTCTTTTTCTAATATCTATGTCTATTTTCCAGGTCTTTGCCATTTAAAATTTAATTTTGATATGTAAGTACCCACAATTTTTTTCTAATGACTTTATTATTCTTTCCTAATATTTGTACATTTGAATAATCTGCTCATTATCACTTTTAGATCTTTAATGAAGATGTAAAAAAAAAAAAACAATTTTAACCTCTGTAGACATCTTTCTAGTGTTCTACCATTTCTTTGATTATAACCTTATATTTCTGTTGTTAATGAAATTTTCAGTGGATATAAAAGTGCTCATTTCCAAACTAATTTGAATTAATTTTTCAAAGTATATGGCATGATATCATAACCTTAAAATTTCACAGCAGTTCCAAAAGTCTTAAACATCACTGTGTTAGTGATTATATAAATAACCTTTAATTTTGAATATCTGTTCTAGTTAAGCTGTTTTCTTAACTCTGAAATCAAATGTTCATAAAGCAAATGTCAAGCTGAAATTAATATGTTTAGAAATAAGCAGCATGATGGTGAAGTTCAGTCATCAATAGCTAAATGCCACCCAGGAAAGACTTCTGCACCACGAGTATTTAAAGACTGCCCCCTACCCACACAAAAACACACACACACACGATAAAAAACCAGTGAGTTCCAATATTCTTAGCTTGTTTACCTTTCCTAATCCTATGGACATGATACTGCCTCATTGGGCCCAGGGCAATCCTTTATTTTCTCTAAATTATAAACACATACATGTATAAGTCGTTCAATCTAAAGAATATGCCATTTTTATACTTGTTAAGTTATAAATTATACTTCTTAGCTCAGTGTTCAATGTAGGGATCCGGTAAGATTGGGGAGGCCTATCACTTCCACTAGTAAAGCTATACTCTTTTGAATGAAATACAAGGAATAATACAGAAATAATACAACAATAATAAAATATTACAAATTTTAATAGTCTTTCTTTGTTTTTTCACTTTGTGGGCAGATATTTATTATATTTTACTGTTACTACAGACCCTAGGCTGCATTTGAGCCAAGAGAATGTTGGTAAAAATGCTCTCTTGATACTTTAAACAATAATTTCAAAAATGATTAAAAATAATATATATTTAAATTCCCCTTCCCATCTCTTTAATCTGTTCCTCAGTAATTTGATTTCATATTCAGATATTCTAGAAACATGCTTATTTTCAGGAGTGAGGTTAGCCATGCATTCTGTCATAATGAAGAAGGCATCAAATGTTAGTATTAAAATCTAGGAGTGGCTTGAATAAAAGAGTAATTCCGCTCTCTAATCCTAGAAGACAGAAGGCTTGTAGATCAACTACTTTAAAATCAAAGTTTTTATCAGTGAGGGTTCTCTAATTTTAACTGGTTTATAAATAATTATCTAATATTTAGCTGTATAGAAATGTGCTTTGAAATAATTTTATATGGGGTGTTTAATAGGAAGCTATTTTACTTGAAGCTATGGATGTTTTAGTGAAAACAAAACAAATATTGGCTGAGAAGTATACTCAAGTATACCAAGTATCCAAATCACCCTCCATATTAAAATGAGATTGACCTTGCTATGGGAGCAGAATTTTGGATATATATCTGTTTGTCTGTCTATCTTCCTGTCATCTATCTGTTTATCTGTATGCTACCTCTTTGGTCAGGAGCCACCACAATTAGTTTTTAAGTAAATGTTGGATACAGGCAGTTGCTTGGTTTATCTCTTCTGTTCAGGCAATCATCTTTGTTAAACTCTTTAATTGTTTTAAGAGGGTATAACATCTAGCCTTATCGGGGGAACCAGCCCCCAATATTTCAACATAGGTTCTTTTCTAATTTCCCTAAGTGTCAGCCAGTCTGAGAAATAAAGGGAAAGAGTACAAAAGAGAGAAATTTTACAGCTGGGTGGCTGGGGGAGACATCACATGTAGGCAGGTTCTGTGATGCCCCCGAGTCGTAAAACCAGCAATTTTTTATTAGCAATTTTCAAAGGGGAGGGAGTGTATGAATGGGGTGTGGGTCACAGAGATCACATGCTTCAAGAGCAACAAAATATCACAAAGCAAATGGGCAGGGCAAGGTCACAAGGCCAGGGCGAAACTAGAATTACTAATGAGGTTCCGTGTCCCGCTGTGCATGCACTGTCATTGATAAACATCAGGAAATAGGGTTTGAGAGCAGACAACTGGTCTGACTAAAATTTACTAGGCAGGAATTTCCTAATCCTAATAAGTCTGAGGGCGCCGCAGGAGACTAGGGCGTGTTTCATTCCTATCTACAACTGAATAAGGCAGACACTCCCAGAGCAGCCATTTTAGAGGAGCTCCCCACCCACCCCC
>NW_012104087.1:1009661-1017949 GCF_000951045.1 Mandrillus leucophaeus
GCATTCTTTTCCCAGGGCTATTAATTATTAATATTCCTTACTGGGGAAAGAATTCAGTGATATTTCTCTTACCCATTTTTGGCAATAAGAGAAATATGGCTCTGTCCTGCCTGGCTCCCAGGCAGTCAGACCTAACGGTTATCTCCCTTGTTCCCTGAACATCACTGTTATCCTGTTCTTTCTTCAAGGTGCCCAGATTTCATATTGTTCAAACACACATGCTTTACGAGCAATTTGTGCAGTTAACACAGTCATCACAGGGTCCTGAGGCAACATACATCCTCAGTTTATGAAGATGATGGGATTAAGAGATTAAAGTAAAGACAAGCATAGGAAATTATAAGAGTATTGATTGGGGAAGTGATAAATGTTCATGAAATCTTCACAATTTATGTTCAGAGATTGCAATAAAGACAAGGGTAAGAAATTATAAAAGTATTAATTTGGAGAACTAACAAATGTCCATGAAATCTTCACAATTTATGTTCTCCTGTCATGGCTTCAGCAGGTCCCTCTGTTTGAGGTCCCTGACTTCCCTCAACATCTCTCCCTCTTTTTATATGGATGTGCTATGGTGATGAAGGCTTGTTCGTTCTCTCGATTTTGATGCAGGATTCTTTGACTGGTCTGGCACACTAAAGACAAGCTGATTAAACAGAGAAATGTAATTCCACAATTTGCTACAGTGGAGCCCCCAATAGACTTAATCCAAGTTGTGGGGTTTAGTCTAGAAAGATTTTCTGCCACCTGATCTAATGCCTCAGATCCAGGCACAATGGATAAATGAGCTTGAGAGGCTTCAAAAACTTGTTTCTTTAATTTAGTTATGTCCAATGATAAATTATCTTCCCTAGCCTCACATTTATTTATTGTTACATCTAAAATCTACATTAAAATCAACATTTAGAGTAGACACACTATAGGTACTTGTCAGAATATAATATTGAACTATTCAGTACCTTTCTAAAAGTCAATTGAGAGAAACAATAGAGAGAAGATTGCTTAAATGCTCTAAAGTCCACTAAATCAGTAATTACCAAGAGGGAAATATATATTCCCTGTATTCTTCAGAATAAGTATATATTTGCTGTAATAACAAAGGACCACAATTCCCAGTGCTTAGAGTTTCAAATTTCTCATGTATGCAAGAAATACAAGTCTGTCATGGGTCATCTATGAATTTGTTTCCACATTTTTTTTCACTCTATGACCTGGTGAAACAGATAAACCTCTATTTTAAGCATTTCAGTTACCATAGTATAGATAAGAGCGATATGGAGAACAACAAAATGGCTGTTAAAGCTCATGTCTGCAAATACCACATATCACTTCTGTTCACCTTTCATTGGCCAAAGCAAGTCACCTGGGCATTTTTGAATTCTATACTGTGGGGATATATAATCCTTCCCCAGAGATGGTTACCACAGGAAGAAAAATCAGAATATTTTATAAAGGGCAACATAATTTCCTATACTCCCCTCTGGGGGCATATCTCTTGAGAAGAAGAGGATGTATTTTTCAATAGTTAAGTCATCCACAGCATCTGATATGCTCCACAGGTGAACATGCCCCCATGCCAGTATGTGGAGAATCCGGGTATTACTGACCTACTGCTCTTGATAGGTATATAATTCCTATCTGTTGACTTGAGCAGGAAAAACAAGGAGTATTACTATTCTAGATATGTTAATTGTAATTACTTGGTGAATTAGTCCAAGTCAAAATATGAATCTACACTTAAAATATCTGCCTGAACATGGCATATGTCATATATAATCATATCCCAATGGTCAGAGCAAGTGCTATAATCAAGCCCAGTTCAATAGGGCAGGGATATACAATTGTTTTACAGTGAAGGAGGTAGTGAGTAATTGTCAAAAACAAATCTATTACACTATCTTTAGCTCAGTATTTCTCTTGATAAGTCTTGATTACTTATCAAAGAAAGGCTAAGCATGGTACTTCTAATTTCTCACAAATATGCATTCAACAAATATTTGCTAGTGTGTGCTAGAAGGCTTACTACACATATGTAAGCTGCATAATTCCCTCAATCCATGGAAATTCACAGCTCTTGTGTAAAGACACTGCATAATCCCGGGGGTATTGATTTCCATTGTCTATCTCTTTAGATATTCTTTCTAAAGAATATCTTTTTTGGAAGACATTATATTTACCATAGACAATACAGTTTTGTTGGGAGCGGTTTCTTTTTGGTAACTTCTCATATACAAAACGAAAAATGGTATAGATTTTGGATTCAGATAAAACTGATGTGACATTCTAGCTGTACCACTTTTTAGCTCATGACTGGCCTCTTTAAGGTTGCATTTTGTTACCTAGGAATTGGGTGAAATACTTAAAATCATTGAGTTGTGAAAACAGAAAGAACTTATTTGTAGAATGCCTGGTATATTTTTGTAGCAAGCACTTAATATATGCTAGTTTCTCTCTCCCTCTAAAGTTGCACAGGTGAAAGAGTAAATAGAATTGGCTATTTTTGTGGGGAATATGTCGAGACATTGACATAGAGTTGTACTAGTACCACCCACTTGATAAAAAACTTGCAAAACTTTGAAAGTGACAAATTTCCTTCTTCCTACTCACAGAAATTGATTTAGAGGAAATTTACGTCTATTAAAAAATTGTCATGACGAGTTGATGGGTGCTGACGAGTTGATGGATGCTGACGAGTTGATGGGTGCAGCACAGCAACATGGCACAAGTATACATATGTAACAAACCTGCACGTTATGCACATGTACCCTAGAACTTAAAGTATAATAATAAAAAAAAATTGTCTTTCTGATATCCTAGAGGAAGAAGTAATTTAGTAGAAAACTATGAGTTTTTCTACAACATTGAGTAAAGCAGCAGATAATGTAGATGGAGTCTTTTGCATTGTGGCTCTGTAAGAAAAATGATAGTAGATAATCACTAAGGTAATTTTCAACTCCATGATTCCATGGAAAGAATATATATGTATGTGTGTATGCATACATGTATGAGTATTGCATATATTTAGTAGATGTGTATATATTTATACCATTTTAATTAGTAAATATAAATATAAAGCAATAAATATAAAGCTGGATTAAACCAAAGCAGAAGCCATTGTTCCTGATTCACCCTTTGTTATGATGAAGGCTGTTTCAACTCACCCTTTGACTGCCAACTTAAATCGAGAGTACTGATCACCCAGAATTGTCATCTTCAGCCTCTAAGGCTACCATTTATTCTTTCATCAACTGATGATTTACTGATGTCCAAACTATTCTGAGAGCTGAGGTACATCCTTGAGGAAGACGCAAGCACTGCTGTAATTCTGAGTCCTGTTCGTCTGTTTCAAAATGTCAAGCCCAATGAAAGTTGGGCTTGACAAAAATCTTGTTCTAATTTCAAGCCTAATAGAATGTTAAAGAAAGCCATAATTTCTACTTCCTTACCAAATTATAGAATTATAACACATCTACCTCTTAGGCTATCTACTAGCTCTTAAGGCTCTTAGAATCTTAGAATTTTAATTTCTTCCATAGAGATTCTAAAATGAAATAATTTTCTTTGAGATGGTTTGGGGAACAGGGACAGAACATGAATGACACTTGTATTTCTCTGCTTTCCTGAAACAGGAAATAGGTACAATTTTTGCAGAAGTGATATCCTTGTTTCAACTACTGAATCAAATATAATATTCAGGGTAGCAATTGTGTGTAGGAAAAACTGAAGTGTTTGCTCTGGACAGCTATTTATGTTCTCTAAGCTTAGTGATCAAGAGAGCAGATAGGGTAGAAATGGGAGGAATATAGAAAAGCAGGCATAATTGGCATTGGCAGTTTTTGCTTGGGTGAATCCCTTGGTGTAGTAAGGATTTCTTGTCTCTCCCTGCAAAGGTATGAAAATGAGAGAACATAATTTTCCTTATACATTTCCAGCAAGCAGACTTGAGAAATCCTGTGGCTTCTCAGTGGTTTATGGGAATAGCGCAGTTTATTTAGACAAGGGGAGAAGGGAGGAGTGTGGAAGAGAGAGAACAAATGAGAAATCAGGGTCAGTGTGGATCTATGTTCTGAAAAGATAGGGCCATTTTTTTCTCCCAGATTTTAGTAGATCTACTAGTTATTGAGACTGTCCCATGGGCTTCCTCTTGAGATATCAGAACACTGAGACAAAAACTGAACAGGAAAGGGAGGAGAGAAAATGTGTCCTCCTACTGCTACAAAGTGGAAAGATGGAATGCTGTGTATAGCTCAGTCTCTCAGGTCAAAGGCCAGGTGTCAGTCCCTCCTTTTCCCCAAATCAAAGCTTGGAGCAGCAGCAGCTGAAACCGCTTATTCTGACCATCAGCTTTTAACACAGAACTTGCTTTTGACTTTGCAAGCAGTGGCAAGATGAGCAGAACTGGGGAGGCTGAAGGAGAACTGTGCCTTCTGTGACACATTTAAATGTAAAGGATCTCTGGAGGAAATAAAGTATTTTGGCATGTAGGATTCTGCCTTGAACTTTTAATGTAAGTCCTTTTTTACCTCTTTTATATTTCTTTTCATTATAAATTCTTCTGTCATTCTCATACTTTTATTCTCTTCTTGCTGAACTCTTCAGCTCTGGATAACCACTACTAGCCCTTAAGGCTCTTAGAATCTTAGAATTTTAGTTTCTCCCTGAGGGAGTCCAAAATGAAATAATTTTCTTTGAGAGAGTTTGGAGAACAGAGACAGAAAGTGAATTACACTTGTATTTTTCTGCCTTGTTCTGAAGGAATCCTCCAAATTTTATACATTTTAGGGATAGAAGATGTTGGTAACAATTGTCATTCAGAAAGCAGAGTTTTGCTTTTGATCCTATGGAAAACATGTAACATGAAGTACTCAGGCAGTGTGGCATAGGAAAAAAACAAACACACAGTATACAATGATGGGATTGTGAAACACTGCACTTTAAATAGCCCATTGTGTATCATGCACCTGAGATAATCCTGTCACCACAGTCGTCAGGGTTGTTGGGAGTGGAAAGGGGCGTGGGTGTCCTGTTGCTGGCTAGAACTTGAAACAAATGACAGATGCAGAGACCTGGCCATCCATAGTCTTCCCTGCCATGCCTTTAAAACCCAATTCTAAATTCCACTTTCCAGGAAACCTTCCATTTATAATGCTACTTTATTATGAAAAAATTAATCTCACATTTCTTTCATGTGGTTGTGCTTTCTTGACAGCACGATCATTTGTATGCATTTATACATTGCTTTGAGAACTTTTCACATTTTTCATTTTTATTTCTTTCCTGTATATATGCTGTGGGTAACCAATTGTTTTGTACCTTTCTACAGACAGAAAGCATGCCTTTAATTTGTTTTGTCTCCCTCCTGATGTCTATAGACAGTGCCCAGCACCACAAGGTTGATGATTAAATGATAAGCAGAAATATTCAATCTCGTGAAAAATGACAAGGGGGCCTTTGTTTGTAGGCTCTCATAATGAGTTCATATGTCATCCATATTGTCTGAATGTTACAGATGCCCTTTCAAAAGGAGGCATTGACTTCTCTTTCAGTAGTTGAACTTTATAAGGAAACAAGAGAGTAGGGAGAATGTGGGGAGAGAAAGAGGAAAGTGTTCCTAATCAGCCTCTTTCCATGTTTGCACCACCTTTTGCAATGCCATTGGTACACAACTCTGAAGCCCGTCTTTCTCTTTTTATTCTGATACAATAAAGTATGAAATGAAATGGACTCTATTTTTATTTTTTTCTTTATTCTAAAGTAAAGGGATACATGTGCAGAATATGCAGGTTTGTTACATAAGTATACATGTGTCATGGTGGTTTCCTGCACCTATTGACCCATCCTCTAAGTTTCCTCCCTTCCACTCCACCCCTCAACAGGCCCTGGTATGTTTTGTTCCCTTCTCTGTGTCCATGTGTCCTCAATGTTCAACTCCCACTTATGAGTGAGAACATGTGGTGTTTGGTTTGTTTTCTGTTCCATGTTAGTTTGCTGAGGATGATGGCTTCTAGCTTCATCCATGTCCCTGCAAACGACATTATCTCATTACTTTTTATGGCTGCATAGTATTCCATGGTGTATATGTACCATATTTTCTTAATCACTCTATCATTGATAAGCATTTGGGTGGTTCCATGTCTTTGTTATTGTATATAGTGCTGCAATAAACATACATATGCATGTGTCTTTACAGTAGAATGATTTACATTCCTTTAGGTATATACTCATATTGGGATTGCTAGGTCAAATGGTATTTCTAGTTCTAGATCCTTGAGGAATAGCCATACTGTCTTCCACAATGGTTGAACTAATTTACATTCCCACCAAGAGTGTAAAAGCTTTCCTATTTCTCCACAGTCTCGCTAGCATCTATCATTTCCTGACTTTTTAATAACTGCCATTCAGACTGGCATGAGATGGTATCTCATTTGTGGTTTTAATCTGCATTTCTCTGATGATGAGTGATGTTGGGCTTTTTTTTTCATATGTTTGTTGACCATGTAAATGTCTTCTTTTGAGAAGTGTCTGTTCATATCCTTTGTCTACTTTTTGATGAGATTGCTTGTATTTTTCTTGTAAATATGTTTAAGTTCCTAGTAAATTCTTGTTATTAGACCTTTGTCCAGACAGGTAGATTGCAAAAATTTTCTCCCATTCTGTAGGTTGCCTCTTCTGTCTGATGATAGTTTGTTTTGCTGTCCAGAAGCTCTTTAGTTTAATTAGATTCCATTGTCAATTTTGGCTTTTGTTGCAATTGCTTTTGGCATTTTTGTCATGAAGTCTCTGCTCTTGCCTATGTCTTGAATGGTATTGTCTAGGTTTTCTTCCAGGGTTTTTATGGTTTTAGGTCTTACATTTAAGTCTTTAATCCATCTTGAGTTAATTTTTGTATAAGGTATAAGGACTGTCTCTTATACACATCTAGATGTGTATAAGAGACAGTTATATGGGAGTCTAAGTCTCTTTGTAGGTCTCTAAGAACTTGTTTTATGAATCTAAGTTCTCCTGTATTGGGTGCATATATATTCAGAATAGTTAACTCTTCTTGTCAAATTGTTCCCTTTATCATTATGTAATGCCCTTCTTTGTGTTTTTGGATCTTTTTTTTTTTTTTTTAGACGGAGTCTCGCTCTGTCACCCAGGCTAGAGTGCAGTGGCCGGATCTCAGCTCACTGCAAGCTCCACCTCCCAGGTTCACGCCATTCTCCGGCCTCAGCCTCCCCAGTAGCTGGGAATACAGACTCCCGCCACCTCGTCCGGCTAGTTTTTTTTTGTATTTCTTAATAGAGACGGGGGGGCGGTTTCACCGTGTTAGCCAGGATGGTCTCGATCTCCTGACCTTGTGATCCGCCCATCTCGGCCTCCCAAAGTACTGGGATTACAGTCTGGAGCCACCGCGCCCGGCCTGTGTTTTTTGATCTTTGTTTGTTTGAGGTCTGTTTGGTGAGAGACTAGGATTGCAACCACTGCTTTTTTTTTTTGCTTTCCATTTGTTTGGTAAATTTTTCTCCATCCCTTTATTTTTAGCCTGTGTGTGCCTTTGCACGTAAGATGGGTCTCCTGAATACAGTACACCAGTGGGTCTTGATTTCTTATCCAATTTGTCAGTCTATGTCTTTTAATTAGGGCATTTAGCCCATTTACATTTAAGGTTAGTATTATTATGTGTGAATTTGATCCTGTCATCATGATGCTATTTGGTTATTTTGCACACTAGTTGATGCAGTTTCTTCATAGCGTCACTGGCCTTTATATTTTGGTGTGTTTTTGCAGTGGCTGGTACTGGTTTTTCCTTTCCTTATTTAGTGTTTCTTTCAAGAGCTCTTTCAGGGCAGGCCTGGGGGTAATGAAATCCCTCAGCATTTGCTTGTCTGTAAAGGATTTTATTTCTCCTTTGCTTATGCAGCTTAATTTGGCTGGATATGAGATTCTGGGTTGAAAATTCTTTTCTTCAGGAATGTTGAATATTCACCCCCAATCTCTTCTAGTTTGTAGAGTTTCTGCAGAGAGGTCTGCTGTTAGTCTGATGGGCTTCCCTTTGTAGGTGACCTGGCCTTTCTCTCTGACTGCCCTTAACAGATTTTGCTTCGCTTTGACCTTGGAGAATCTGATGATGATATGTTTTGGGGTTGATCTTCTGGTGCAGTATCTCAATGGTGTACTCAGTGTTTCCTGAATTTTCATGTGGTCTGCCTTGCTAGGTTGGTGAAGTTCTCCTCAATAATATCCTGAAGTGTGTTTTCCAGCTTGTTTCCATTCTCCTGTCTCCTTCTGGTACTCCAGTCAATCGT
>NW_012104087.1:1020054-1022419 GCF_000951045.1 Mandrillus leucophaeus
TCTGTTTTGGTACCAGTACCATGCTGTTTTGGTTACTGTAGCCTTGTAGTATAGTTTGAAGTAAAGTAGCATGATGTCTCCAACTTTGTTCTTTTTGCTGAGGATTGTCTTGGCTATATGAGGTCTTCTTTGATTCTATATGAAATTTAAAATAATTTTTTCTTATCTATGAAGAATGTCAGTGTTAGTTTAATGAAAATGACATTGAATCTATAAAGTATGATCATTTGCACAATAGTGATTCTTCCTATCCATGAGGATGGAATGTTTTTCTATTTGTTTGTGTCCTCTCTTATTTCCTTGAGCAGTAGTTTGTAGTTTTCCTTGAAGAGGTTGTTCACCTCTCTTGTAGCTGTATTCCTAGGTATTTTATTCTTTTTTTAGTGATTGTGAATGGGAGTTTATTCATGATTTGGCTCTCTGCTTGCCTTTTGTTGGCATAAAGGAATGCTTGTGATTTTTTTACATTGATTTTGTATCCTGAGACTTTGCTGAAGTTGCTTATCAGTTTGAGCAGTTTTTGGGCTGAGATGATGGGGTTTTCTAAGTATAAAATCATGTCTTCTGCAAACAGAGACAACTTGACTTCCTGTCTTTCTATTTAAATATCCTTTATTTCTTTCTCTTGCCTGATTGCCCTGGCCACAACTTTCAATACTATGTTGAATAGCAGTGGTAAGAGAGGGCATTCTTGTCTTGTGCTGGTTTTCAATGGGAATGCTTCCAGCTTTTGCCCATTCAATATGTTATTGGCTATGGGTTTGTTATAAATAGCTCTTATTATTTTGAGATATGTTCCATCAATACCTGGTTTATTGAGAGTTTTTTACATGATGATATTCAATTTTATCAAAGGCTTTTTCTTCATCTATTGAAATAATTATATGGTTTTTGTCATTGTTTCTGTTCATGTGATGGATTACATTTATTGATTTATGTATGTTGAACCAGCCTTGCATCCCAGGAGGAAGCCGACTTGATTGTGGTGGATAAGTTTTTTGATGTGTTGCTGGATTTGGTTTGCCAGTATTTTACTGAGGATTTTTACATTGGTGTTCATCAGGAATATCATCTGATTGGCTCCTGTGCCTGGCCTGAAGTTTTCTTTTTTCGTTGTGCCTTCTCCTGGTTTTGGTATCAGGATGATGCTGGCTTCATAAAATGCATTAGGGAAGTTTCAATTGTTTGGGATAATTTCAGAAGGAATGGTACCAGCTCCTCTTTGTATTTCTGGTAGAATTCAACTGTGAATCTGTCTAGTCCTGGGCTTTTTGACTGGTAGGCTTTTAATTACTGCCTAAATTTCAGAACTTGTTATTGGTCTATTCAAGGATTCAACTTCTTGGTTTAGTCTTGGTAGAGTGTATGTGTCCAGGAATTTATCCATTTCTTCTAGATATTCTAGTTTATTTTCATAGAGGTGATTACAATATTCTCTGATGGTTGTTTGTATTTCTGTGGGGTCAGTGTTGACAGTCCTTTTATCATTTTTTTAGTGCATCTATTTAATTCTTTTCTCTCTTCTTTATTAGTCTAGTTAGTGGTCTATTTTGTTAATTTTTTCAAAAAACCATCTCCTGGATTTGTTGATTTTTGGAGGGTTTTTTGTGTCCCTATCTCCTTCAATTCTTCTCTGATGTTAGTTATTTCTTGTTTTCTGCTAGCTTTTGGATTACTTTGCTCTTGCTTATCTAGCTCTTTTAATTGTGATGTTAGGGTGTTTATTTGAGATCTTTCTAGCTTTCTGATGTGGGCATTTAGTGCTATACATGTCTTTCTTAACACTGCTTTAGCTTTGTCCCAGAGATTCTTGTATGTTGTCTCTTTGTTCTCACTGGTTTCAAAGAACTTCTTGATTTCTGTCTTAATTTTATTATTTAGCCAGGAGTCATTCAAGAGCAGGTGGTCAAATTCCCATGAAATTGTGTGGTGCTTAGTGAGTTTCTTAATCCTGAATTCTAATTTGATTACACTGTGATCTGACAGACTGTTTGTTATGATTTCATCTCTTTTGCATTTGCTGAGGATTGTTTTACTTCCAATTATGTGGTTAGGTTTAGAATAAGTGCCAGGTGGCCCTGAGAAGAATGTATATTCTCTGTTTGTTTGGGATAGAGAGTTCTGTAGACATCTACTAGGTCCACTTAATGAAGAACTGACTTCAAGTCCTGAATATTTTCTGTCTCATTGATCTAATACTCTCTGAATTTTCTGTCTCATTGATCTGTCTAATACTGACAGTGGGGTGTTAAAGTCTATCACTATTATTATATGGGAGTCTAAGTCTCTTTGTAGGTCTCTAAGAACTTGTTTTATGAATCTAAGTTCTCCTGTATTGGGTGCATATATATTCAGAATAGTTAAC
>NW_012104087.1:1023374-1052535 GCF_000951045.1 Mandrillus leucophaeus
TGATGATATGTTTTGGGGTTGATCTTCTGGTGCAGTATCTCAATGGTGTACTCAGTGTTTCCTGAATTTTCATGTGGTCTGCCTTGCTAGGTTGGTGAAGTTCTCCTCAATAATATCCTGAAGTGTGTTTTCCAGCTTGTTTCCATTCTCCTGTCTCCTTCTGGTACTCCAGTCAATCGTAGGTTTGGTCTTTTTATGAAGTCCTGTATTTCTTGGAGGGTTTGTTTATCCTTTTTTCATTTTTTTTCTCTATTCTTGTCTGCATGTCTTACTTCAGTAAGGTGGTCCTCAAACTCTGATATCCTTTCTTCCACTTGGTTGATTCAGCTGTTGGCTCTTGTATATGCTTCAAAAGGTTCTCATGCTGTGTATTTCAGCTCCAGCAGGTCGTTTATATTCCTCTCTAAACTGGTTATTCTAGTGAGCTATTCCTCTAACCTTTTATCAAGGTTCTTATTTTCTTTGCATTGGGTTAGAACATGTTCCTTTAGCTCATCATAGTTTTTTATTACCCATCTTGTGAAGCCTGCTTCTGTCAATTCATCCATCTGATCCTCTGACAAGTTCTGCGCCCTTGATGGAGAGATGTTGTGATCATTTGGAGAAGAAGAGGGACTCTGGCCTTTGGGTTTTCAGCATTTTTTCGTTGATTCTTTCTCATCTTAGTGAGTTTGTCTAAACTTTGAGGCTGCTGACACTGGGTGGGGTTTTTGTGGGGGCCTTTTTTTTTTTTCTTATTGTTGATGCTGTTGTTGTCACTTTGGGCATGTTTGTTTTTCTTTCAATAGTCAGGTCCCTCTTCTGTAGGACTGTTGCAGTTTGCTGTTTCACTTCAGGCCCTATTCATCTGATTCACTCCTATGCCTGGAGATGTCACTCAAGGAGGCTGGAGAGCAGCAAAGATGGATGCCTGTTCCTTCTACTGGGACCTCTGACCTCAAGGGCCACCAACCTGATGCCAGCAGGATTGCTCCTGTATAGGGTGTGTGACTGCCCATGTTGGAGGGTCTTACCCAGTTGGGTGGCATGAGGAACAGGACCCGTTTAATGAAGCACTTTGTCCATTGGAGGAGAGAGTGTGTTTTGCTGTGGGAAACCGACTCATCTGGGCTACCTGGATTCCCCATAACTACCAGGATGAGAGGCAAAATCTGCTGGTCCACAAAGACTGCGGTCACCCTTCCCCTAGGGGCTCAGGCCCAGGGACATCTGAATTCTGTCCCTGAGACTCTGGCTGTAGTTACTGGATATCTTGCAGAGAGGCCCCACCCACTGAGGACGGATGGGCAAGCATTAGACCTGAAGAGGCACTCTGGCCACAGACTGCCACAGCTGGTGTGTTGGGCTGTAGGGAGAAGTCTTTGGACCAAGTCATTGAGTCTCCCTGGCTCCAGCAGGGAAAAAGCACAGCCTGGAGCTATAGAAATGGGTGCTGTCCTTCCTCTACCCAGGGAGCTTAGCATGTTAGGTAGTTGTGAGTCCCAGTGCTGGCTGCTGCCCCTCCCCCAAGGAGCTCGAATGGCTTAGACAGCAGGCAGCCACAATTGGTGCTGGTTGCCCCTTTCCCTGGGAGTTCCGTAGGCTTAAGCAGATTTCAGCTGAGAGACTGTAAGAACTTGCACATTCTGGAGTTGGGATGCTAGGCTCCAGTGGCATGGATTCGCAAGTAGGATTATCCGATCCATGGGTTGTGTGGTTCCATGGGAAAAGCAGTTTCCCTGATGGGTCGTGCACTTGCTCACCGTCTCCCTTGGCAGTGGAGGGGAGGGAGTTCCCCTTCCCCATGTGGCTCTCAGGTGGGCTGCCACACCACACTGTTCTTCCTTCTCTCTGGTTCATGCCAGACTTTAAATTACTTTTGATGATAGAACCTGGATACCTTGGTTGGCAGTGAAGGATTCACATGCTTATTATGTTTTTTTTTCAGTGGGAGCCTCCAAATGCGGTTGCTTCTAGTCAACCATGTTGGCCCTGCCTCCACTCTTTATTTTAATCCAGGCCCCATCACTTACTAATGGTAGCATTGTACAAATTACTTAAAATTCCCATGTCTCTGATTCCCCATATCAAAGTGGCATGAAAATAGCACTTACTATATAGTGATATCACAAGGAGTAAATGAATTTGCATATGTAAAACTCTTAGAGCATTGCTTAGTAATACAATGTAGTAAGTGATTAGTAATCATCAATATCATTATCATGAGTTGGTAAAGAAGCAGGATATAAGGGCTGATCAAGATGACAACTATAGGTTATCCTAACTGATGGGAAAAATAGGTATTATGTGGGATAAGAGTAAAATAATCACTGAACAAATTTCTTTTTTTTTTTTTTTTTTTGAGACGGAGTCTCACTCTGTTGCCCAGGCTGGAGTGCAGTGGCTGGATCTCAGCTCACTGCAAGCTCCGCCTCCCGGGTTCATGCCATTCTCCTGCCTCAGCCTCCCGAGTAGCTGGGACTATAGGCGCCTGCCACCTCACTCGGCTAGTTTTTTATATTTTTTAGTAGAGACGGGGTTTCACCGTGTTAGCCAGGATGGTCTCTATCTCCTGACCTCGTGATCCACCCGTCTCGGCTTCCCAAAGTGCTGGGATTACAGGCTTGAGCCGCCGCGCCCGGCCACTGAACAAATTTCTGACTTTCATTCCTGCCTTGTCAGTGAGAGGCAAAATTTAATCTTAAAATTATCAGTTTCTGGTCATCTTTAAACATATAAACAACAATAATAATGAAAATGATTTTTTAGGTCATACATGGTGGCTCATGCCTGTAATCCCAGGGCTTTGGTGGATGGAAGAAGGAGGATCACTTGAGAGCAGGAGTTCAAGGCTGCAGTGAGCTATGATACAGCCTGGCTGATAGAGTGAGACCCCATGTCTAAAACCAAAATGAAAAAGGAAAGTAAATGATTTTTTAACAGAACACTTACCACAGGAAGTACTTGACAGTTATTCTGCTGCATCACTGATCCATTTTTCTCCCCATCAACTATTACCATTGATTATGCAGAGGTTGCTATCAGATTAAGGTCTTATCTCCAACTTATTATGTGATTGACGGAAATAAAGTTTGTACCTGGGAAGAATGAAGACTTTAAGAAGGCACAGTATTGTTACTGGACAACACCAAAGGAACAAGCTGTGCTGAGTTGTTTGCTTGAGATGAAACACTGCTCAGCACAGAGAGGTGTTCTGCTGTGGTACAAAAATGAATCTGTACTCCAAACATACTCCAGATTAATGGAGACTGTGGTAAAGCATACTGGACTGCACTCTAGTATTTCTTGACTTATTCAAGTTTCTTGGAGATAGTGTGTAAGAGATAGTGTATACAAATATAGGAATCCATAAAAAATCAAGAGAATAATAATGTCATCCTTTAAATTTTTATCTTATGTATGAATCTCAAGAAGTTACTAGGTAAGTATTAATGTCATATATTAGAATATCACGGTAGCTTTAAAATGAACCTCACAGATTCTTGGAAAGAATTTCAGTTACAAATTCTCATTTGTAACTGAAAGCTACTCATTCATTCAAGGCTTTATAAAGATAATAAAAGAATTAGTTGAAGATGATAACCCTTTATTGTGGAACAAGAATTGTATAGCTTATGTGATTAATCTGAATACCTACACATTTGCAGTTTTGAGCTAAGCATAGGATGTCTTTGAGTATATTCTAAGATTTCTTTGCTAATTCCTTTTTTAAAGCAATTTTTATATTGAGAATAAAATATACATATATGTTATCATCTTTATTATTTTTAAATGTACAGTTCAGTGGTAATAAATACATTTATATTATTTTTCCCTCCATCAGGTCTCCTCCTCCCTGTCCTTCCTGGCCTTGGTAACCACCAATCTACTCTCTATATTCATGACATCTACTTTTTTAAGCTCCCACATATGAATGAGAACACGTGATACTTTTCTCTATGTGCTTGACTTATTTCACTTAACGTAATAGCCTCCAGTTCCATCCATGTTGTTGCAAATGACAGGATTTCCTTCTTTTTATGACTGAATAGTATTCCATTGTGTGTATGTACCACATTTTCTTTATCCATTCATCTATTGTTGGGCACTTAGGTTGATTTCCTGTTTTGGCTATTATAAATACTTCTGCAATAAACAAGGGGGTGTAGATGTCTCTTTGATATATTAATTTTTTTTCTCTTGCATATATGCAATAGTGGAATTGCTGGATCATATGGTAGTTATATTTTTAGTTTTTTGAGGAACCTCCATATGGTTCTCCATAATGTTGTTTTCATTTTGTTACTTTACTTGGCAAATAAAAATTGTATCTATTCATCTAGTAAAATATGTTATTTTATGCTAATTCTTAAATTAACTTTTTTCTAATGTAAACACTTAAGGCTATGCATTTTCTTCAAATAATCACTTTCAGTTTGTCCCACCAGATTTATATTTAGACTTTTAATTAATGAACAATAATAAGTGTTGTTAAAATTTTCACTTTGATTTTTTTTCTCCATGACTTATTTAGTTTTAATTTTCTAAAGATTAAAAAGGGCACTTTAAAGTTACCTGTTACTTCAATGTTGATAGCTCTGAGATTAAAGAATGTGATTTATGTAATTCTCATTTTTCAAAATTCATTAAGACTTGCTGTTACCTACTGAGATATAAAAACTATTTTAATATCTCATTATTTAGTCAGAATTTTAGATAGGACTCATCGTGTGATTCTTTTGTTCCAGTGGCATCAGTGGATGGGCTGGTCTGGATGGCTTCACTCATATGTCTGGTGCTTTGACAAGGATGATTAGAAGACTGGACTCAGTTGGGACTGAGTCCTTCTTCTTCAATTTGGTGAACTGAGGGTGGATAGACTTCTCATCTTGAGGCTTGGGAATCTAAAAGCAGATAAGCAGAACTGGCATGCTACTTCATAAGTTATCCTTGAAAGTCACGTAGTGTTATTTCCATTGTATTCTACTGGTCAAAGCAGTTACAACCACTCCCAGATTGAAGGGGATGTGACATAGAATTCACATATCCATGGGATATATGTCAAGTTATTTGTAGGTGTTATATTGTTATATTAAAAGTATATATTCTCTTTACCCCACCCCAGGATCTAATTGATATGCAGTGTTGGAGCCTTACTGTATACTGTATGAGCTCCAAGTGAAGACAAATCTTCCTTTTTTTTTTTTTTTCCAGAAACAAGAACCCTACGATACAACAACATTAAATTTTTCCTTGGGTGTAATAGCTTTCAAGTTCACCCTTTTTATACCCATTTATTTCAAATAAGTTACATCTACTGCCTTCTGCTATTTATGACAGGGCTTAGAAACTGAGAATCCATTTCTTGAGACCATCAGTTTGAGAGACTTTGGCTTCTCTAGGAAAGTATACCAGCCAGTCCTTCAGAGAATATCTGAAAATTCAACTAGGAGCTTCCTGAACTAGTTAAGCAATTCCCCTGCTTGTAAATGTCCAATTTAAATAGAGTTTAATCAAGGACAGCAGACCCTGATAAAAGACCATTTCCAGGTGTGCAGATGGTATGCTGCCAAAGGCAATAAAGGGAATTAATTATGAGAATGATGAACAGACTTAAAACGGGATCTGAGATTGTGTGCACTGATGGGCAAATTGTTGTCAAATACAAATGAGGAAGAAATAGGCTTCTTCTCTGGAATAGGGCAAGGGCTTCCAAAAATGGGAGCTGAGAAATTTCCATGTGGTAGCAATTGGTTAAGAACCAATAGGGTTTGTAGCTAAGTTTTCCCCTTTCGGCTCCAACAATGTTGGGCCTCTACCTGTTTTTATTTGCAGCCCCAATATGAAAGATACTTTTTTTGATACAATAATTATTATACAACCTGGATTTGATGAGAAAACTATATGTAGTAAGTAATGCAATTAACCTGGACACAAGCCAGTGACCAATTTCCAGGTGTGTTGAAAAATTAATATAAAAGATTGTTCTTCAGCAAGTCATATTACATTAAAACAAAAGCATTAATAATAAAAATCTGTATAGTGAAAAATGTAAGCTCTATTTGATATAAGGCTTATTTCAAGAAATAATTTATACAATTAAGTGATAATACAAAAATGTTTTAGCTGTCTTTTGAAAAATTTTTTCTTTATTTGTCAAATACTTATTGAATTCTTATGTGTGAGGCCCTGTTATAGAATTCAGGAGTATAACTTTGTGCAGATCAGACAAAATTTCCTCTTTCAGAGGTACATTGTAATGATAAGAGACATAGTAAACAAATAAACACATGCTATATTAGGTAGTAATAAGTACTATGGAGGAAAATGAAGCAGAATAATAAAAGGAGGATTGTTTGGAAGTATGTGAGTATGTGTGTGTGGTGGGGGGAAGTTTTAAATACACTTGTCTCCTAAAGATTTTCTAATAAGGTGACATTGGATTAAACCTAATTCTGAAAGAAGAAAGAAAAAGAGATTTAAAGATATGCAGAATGCTCCAGGCTAAGGAATTAGCAAGTATATGTTCCCTAAAATAGAAACATGTTCAGTGCATTCAAGCAACAGCTGGAGTACAAAGTAAGGGTATTTGTTGTATTCTCTGTCAGATAGGGGGCCATTCATTCCATGGTTGTCATGTGATTTTCACAGAAATTCTAAGCAATAGCAGTCTTATAGCAGTAACACTCTTTAAAGATTAAACATGTACTTTATGTAGGTTGTAATTATTTCCTAATAATTGATTTATCAATATTCATCTAGCATATAGCGCTATGCTAAGAGTTTTAAGATCTTGTCTCTGTTCATAAAGAACTCACAATAAATTCCAAAGATAATTTTTTTGGTTTGCTCTTTATTTCTTCAAACCACTATCCCTTTTATCCCTTTTCTTTTCTCAAATGATTCACTTGGAGTACGTGTGTGTGTGTGTGTGTGTGTGTGTGTGTGTGTGTGTGTGTGTTTAAATGCCTGAAGGCTTTTCTTCTTTCTATATCTTTATACACCTCTTGATGCTCCCCCAATTCTCCATGGCTTGCAAAGACTTGAGGATCTGCCTTAGTTTCATCTGAATAGGAAAGTCCCCAGTGGGTTTTATCAAGTACAACCTCCCCTGGTTTCCCATCACTCCTTCCATCCCTCCAACACACAATTAAAATTAGGGGCTAGGGAAAAGGACTTCTTTTTTCCTAGCTACTCATTTTACTTCTTTCAGATTTTTCTTCTGCCTCAGACCTGATCAAACTCTGGAAGTCAGTTATTGGTTAGCGTAATCTTCCATCCAGTCTTTTTCCAATCCTTTATTTATATACTAA
Source organism: Mandrillus leucophaeus (assembly GCF_000951045.1). Lineage (NCBI taxonomy): Eukaryota > Metazoa > Chordata > Mammalia > Primates > Cercopithecidae > Mandrillus > Mandrillus leucophaeus. Next base: position 1,030,667 of record NW_012104087.1, read on the forward strand.
ACTTTATACCCACTTTCCTTCAGATTTGCATTTGACACCCCAAATCAAAGTTTTGGAACACAAATCCTATTCTTTCTCTAAAAATGTAGCTTTTAAGTTTAAAAATCTTTGACTTCCTAAATATTATTTCTTCCATAAATTTTATAAAGTCTACCTAGAAACTCAAAAGCTAACAAATTGGCTTCTGCTCTCAAGTTTTGGCTATACAGGCCCTTTACTGAAAAAAAAGCTTAGAATGCCTTGACCTCAAGGCAGATTTTAATTGGGAATGAAGAACTTGTCTGTTAGTATACTTAAATCTTATTTCAGCATATGATAAAGCAAATAAATAGTTGAGTTACATACATGGTATGGTTATGTGGTTAACGAGAACCATTTTCATAAGTGACGAATGTAATACCTCCATTTAGCAAACATTTCCCTCCAAACTGCCATCTCTGGCACTCTGGATCCAAAGTTGGTACTATTAAAAGATTCATTAACTTAGGCAACAAATGCATATTGGATTTCTTCTTTGTATATATTACTGCAAGGGAAAAATAAAAATGTCTATGAAGAGCTTCTACTGTAATATGAGAAATAAGGCATATATACCAATGTCTGTGAGGTTCTTGACTGCTGAAATAGTTTTGGCCCAAGAGAGGTGATTGGATTAGGCAATTAGGATGCCTGTCTTTGGTGTCCTGTCATTGCCAAACAGTTATCTCTTTTGAAATTTAGCTTATTCGACCTTTAATTTTTGTATTTATTTTGCCTCTTCGTTTTCAAATATTATCTAATTGATACCAGTATATAAATCTATATTTTCAGCCCTCGTCTGTCACCTGAGCGACAGACGTATGCAATCTTCTCTGGTTGGATGTCTTACAGGTGCCTCAAATGCAAAATTGAACCACTTCTCCCCACAGCGCACCCCCCCGCCACAACCTTACACCTTTTCTTTCCACATATATCACTGAAGTCTGTCAATTTTATTACCTGAATAGCTTTCATAATTTTATTCTCATATCTATTCACTGCTACTTCCTTAGACCAGCTCTGTGATTATCTTCCTTGAACTATGTAAATGGACTCTTGCAAATGTCTCTTAACTTGTTTCCCACTAAAAGTCATCCTCACATGACTTTTTATAGGATTTTGCTAGCTGATGCAATCTTCCCTAAAATTTTTCAGTGCCTTCCCAATTACTTTTAGGATTAAAAATAAAACATCTTAAGCTAATAAGAAAAGCCCTTATTATCACACAAATGGTTTTCAAAAATAATATATTTAGAGCTTGTTGAGTTACAAATTCTAGAATCTAATTCTCAGAGATTTTGGTTTGTTGGTTCTGGGGTAAGGCCCAATAATTTTTATTTGTAACAAGGATTCAAGAGTATCCTGATGGAGTCTTTAGAGCATCCTTAGGAAAGCACTGCCTAAGATCATAAGATCTGTGGAGGAAGGGGTCATCTTCTTTTCTGGTTTGCTCTCAGAATCTGGCACAGTGCCTAATCCCCAGTAGGCTCTTAATTCATGTCTACTGAATGAATGAATTAATCTGTACCTGTATTCCTTTTAAGACTCAGTTACAACTCTCTATCAGCTGTAATGGCTCAGGAAAACAAAACATGCAAGTCTGTTTCCCTTCACACACATTTGCATATTGCACATGCTCCCAGGGTGCCTCATGCTTAAAAACAGAACACCATCAAGAGCTCTACCTAGGTTTTCTGATTCATTTGAACACAGCATAAAATTCAGGTCCCATGATAAAAGTCAAAGATTGTGTTTGCAATTAAACTCCTAGAAAACAAAAGAATAAATGAGACCATATCTTAAAAGATATTAATGTATGTGTTTTTATATGTGTTTCTGTTATATGTCTTGATATTTTTGTAAAATTTTCTGTTTTATCTCTTTAAAACAAGGGTATATGTAATTTGTATACAACGGCATATCTTTTGGATTAAAATTATAGGTTTCCAAGGTTATAAATCTGTGTGGCAAACTCTAGCAGAGACCCAAATTTAGAAATTTAGAAGTTTATAGTCTGTAGCTTATGTACAAACACATCACCTTGATTTCTCTCTCCTTAACATGGCATTGTAAGTCCCTCCATGATCTGGTACCTGCATTCTTTTATAGCCTCATATAATCAGGTTCCTCATTTGCTTAAAACCCTTAAATGGTTTCCACTGCTCTTAGGACAAAACTAAAGACTAAAAACAACTGCCTGTAAAGACCCGAATAACCTCACTCGTCTCTTTGTACTTCTCCTCTCCTTTTCTGCTCTTCTCCTCTCCTTTTCTAGTCTTCAGTTATTTCAATACTCCTTCTAACCCCAAGGCTGTATAAAACACCACCTTCTCCTTCATACTACTTTAACCTGAAGTCCCATCTATTTTAAGATCTCAGCTCAAATTTTACTTTTTTTTTTTTTTTTAAAGAATGCTTAAAATGATTTCCCTTCCTTTCTTTGTTGAAGGTCAGTTCTCCTTGTATTGATTCTTGTGGCTCTATGTCTAAAAGGTTTATACCATTTGTTTTGATTATTTGATTGATATCTCTGTCCCTCACTGAACTGTAAGCTCCATAAGGATAGTGGTGGTCTGATTTGCTCACAGTAAAACCTTCAGTACCTAGCAGAGTACTTAGCATGTAATAAACCTACAGTCGATGATACTGACTTCAGCAGAATAAATAAAAATAATTTCCTGTAATATGCACCCTCCCCAGACTTTAAGCCATGTGGTTTAACACCCCGCTGGTTTTGCACAAATTTTTTGTTTACTGAAACACAGTTACATAATATTTAAAACTCAGTTTAAGAATCAAATGATTCTTCTGGTGATTCTCTTACCACCTCCTAACCCATTTAAAAAAAATTCCATCACCAAGAACTGGTCAATTCTACTGTAATAACAAATCTTACCTCCACCCAACTTCATTGCTTTGGCTCTAAGTCCAAATCATTATATCAGCAACAGGAAACAGAAGGTTTCTTTCTAGTCTTAACCATGTCTATCCCTCCATCACTACCCACTTTTTACATGATGGTCAAAGTGAGTTTTTAAAGAGTGTACCACATCACTTATGATTCAATGGCTTCGCATTTAATGGATTATATCTAAGCTCTCTAACATAGTCTTAAAGCACTGTGGGCCAAATGGAGAGATGTGGCGATCATTTGGAGAAGAAGAGGGACTCTAACCTTTGGGTTTTCAGCATTTTTTCATTGATTCTTTCTCATCTTAGTGAGTTTGTCTAGTTTCAGTCTTTGAGGCTGCTGACACTGGATGGAGTTTTTGTGGGAGCCTTTTTTTTTTCCTATTGTTGATGCTGTTGTTGTCATTTTGAACATGTTTGTTTTCCTTTCAATAGTCAGGTCCCTCTTCTGTAGAACTGTTGCAGTTTGCTGTTTCACTTCAGGCCCTATTTATCTGATTCACTCCCATACCTGGAGATGTCACTCGAGGAGGCTGGAGAGCAGCAAAGATGGATGCCTGTTCCTTCTTCTGGGACCTCTGACCTCGAGGGCCACCAACCTGATGCCAGTAGGATTGCTCCTGTATAGGGTGTGTGACTGCCCATGTTGGAGGGTCTTACCCAGTTGGGTGGCATGAGGAACAGGACCCGTTTAATGAAGTACTTTGTCCTTTGGTGGAGAGGGTGTGTTTTGCTCTGGGAAACCCACTCTTCTGGGCTCAACAAGTACTTCTATGCTGTAAACACATAGATATTTTTTTAGTTCTCTGAAAGAACAGTGCTCACTCTTGTCTCAGATAATTCACACATTGTTTCCTCCTCTCTATCTGAGCAATTCCAACTCATGATTCAGATCTCAGTTCAGATATCATTTTCTCAGAGGATTTTCCTTGACAACTTCTATCTATATTAAGTCTTTTTTGTTGTTCTTTTCCATAGTACTCCTTTACATTTCTTTGTGGCACTTATCAAGCTTTAGTGTTGTGAGGGTGTGCATGTGTGTATCTGTCTGTCTGTGTTTATTTGCTCAACTCTACTCTTTACTCCACTGCTTACCTCTTAGTTCATAGGCTCCATGAAGGCAGGAATCATTTCTATCTTGTTCAGCATTATATTGCAAGGTGCCAGTGCGATCTTTTGCTCATAGCAGGCACCTAATAAATGTTTTTTGGATGAATAAATAAACAGCCATTTTCTTCTTTGTATCAGTTATCAAGCTTTTGACACTTTATTACACATATTTGTTTTATATAATGTAATTCTCCCTAGAAGATGGTAATTTCTTTCTAAAGGTAATTATGGGTTTTTAGAATTTATCTTTGCTTTTTTTTTTAACCACATAATAAAGTACCAGAAACATAGTAGATGTCTGATGATTATTCATTGAATAAATACATGAATATAATATTAATGTGAATTGTAAGCAGTTCAATATGATTGGAGAATATGGTTGGCAAAGAGTAGGTATTATAGGAAGAAAATCAAGCTGACTACTTGAAAATTTACCATTATAAACCTATATTTTATACTATGAATAATTGAAAGAAATTCAGAGCAAAGGAATTTGGCCATATTGAGTAATGGCACATGAGGTTAAAACGTTTTCCAGTTTTGGATATGCCTGGTGCACTGGAGATCATTCTTACACATATCCCACAAGTAGACGGAAGTCCATGGCCCTCCACCTTCAACATATTTTTATTAAAGCTGCAACCACCTTGGAGAAGAAAGTTTCAGGATGCTTTCCTGCTTTCCACTAATAACAGCTGGTAGAAACCAGGTCACATGCCATCTCTTGAGAAGCAGTAGTTATAGATGAGGTGGCTTATATGAGGTAGACAATTTCAAACAACTTGATATTCAGAAAACTCTATCATAAATTACCTTGACTTATGTTCTCTGACATTTAATGTTGTGTAGATCCAACTCCATGGACTGATATCAATCTGTTGGAAGGATCAATCTTAGGTTGGGGGACAGTATTAAGTTGAGGGAAGCCTAAGGCCATGTCAGACTTGGTGAGCAAAGACGTGAAATGAGAGCCAAATGTATATCTGAGGCCAGTGCTTATTGCTATACCTCACAGAAGAGAAGAGGAGAGAAAGAAAGTAGACTACGTAACTATGATTTCCAAGATAGAACAACCAAGAGCCAGGCTATATCATGACAAACTAGACAAAATGAGCAGAGACAACTGATTCAGTGCTATTATGTGGTGTTATACTTTAACATAGTGCCTAAAGTGTGGAATAGAGAAAGACAGGCAAGCAAAGTGCCTTTAAAAATTATGTCAGAATTTTATTGAAATGAAGTATATATACATAACATATACTTTTTTTTCTGTATATAGAATCTCTGATAATGTTAATGCATAGTAGGATATTGGATATTATATATTATGTATGTATTGAGAGCAGTACCACTAAGATGAGAGAGTAGGAGAAAACACCCCTCATCTCTTCACAAAAATTTAAATATAAAAAGCTAATCATAAGCCAAAATAGCCCAGATAAGCCCAGATAGTGATTAACAGCCCATTAAAGAATCTATAGCAATATAGTAGAGCAAGAAAACCAGACAACATCTGTGTAGAAAGGATTGCTAGTGAGATTGATATACCTGAGATTCCAAGAGATAGCTAGGAGAAAGGAAAAAAGGCAGAGGCTATTGGTATGAGCCAGATGTTGGGAATAACTGTGGACCCCAATAGTATGCTCTTCAGAGAACACCAGCATCTCTTGCCACTGAAGTAACCAATGACCATTGGTTGTTGGTTTCTCTGAGGAAATCCACAGAGAAAGACTCAGCTGCATACCCAGCCCCATCTGCAAGAGGTGGCCAATGTCGAGTAGCTTTGGGAAGGGAGCAGCCCTGTCTCCCAACCTCTCACATGCCCTGACCCTATATCTGCAACCACTCCGGGAGTGGTTCTGTGTTTGTGTTGGGCTCTGTGTCTGTGTTGGGCCTACCATGTTACAGGCACTGGAACTATCACCATGGAAAACTAGTTTGTACTTTGGGCCCCAAGCCAAGCCTTCATTATGGATACTCAAGTTTTGGACACTGGCATGGTTACCATAGAAATCTAGACTCCACCCCAATCCAGCAGCTGCTCTAAATTTGTGCACACCTGTGTTCCCATCAGTGGCTCCCCAGCCACTTTGCAAACATCCATGCCTCACATTCTGTTGCTAATGTGGAAGCAAGAGAGTCTGCATCTTGGGCAGCAGTGCCGTTACTGCCCCAGGTTCCAGAGCAATAGTCCCTTCATGCATGCTTATGCTTCAGGTGTTAGCTCCATAGCTGTTCCACAGGTGCTACTCATCAGACATTGGTGCCATCAACACTGCAACTGAACCTAAAAGGCAGATCCAATGCCAAGAGGGATTCTCTTAGCCATAACTTTCCTCTTGGGAGACAAAGGAGATGAGGGGGACCTTAGTAGCCATCACCACCAAACACCCCCAACAACCCTCAGGACTGTTATGGACATCTACAGCTTTGGCTGTTGAGGACCTCTGCATTATTTGTTAACACTGACTTCAGCTGACTGAACTGCATACAGACTCTACAGCTAGCACCTTCACTGATGCTGGAACTGCTGGACCACACACAGGAATAACCCTCACACTCCTCCTCCTCATAGGAAAAGATATTTCTACAATGAAACTAACCCATGAAGTCTGCAAGAGGTGACTGTTCCATCAAATATGCCGACATCAATGTAATACAATAAGAAGCATATAAAAAAATGAGATATACCTCCAAAAGAACATAGTAATCTTCTGGTAGCTGATCCCAAAGAAAATGAGATATATAAATGATCTGACAAAGAATTTAAAATACTTGTTTTAAGAAAGCTCATTGAGCTTTAATAAAATACAAAGGAACAATTCAATGAAATCAGGAAAATAAACAACCAATAGTAGAAATCTGACAAGAAAAGTTGAAATTATTTAAGAAATCAAATTTTGGAGCTGAAGTATACAATAAATGTAAAATGCAATACAGAGCATGGACAGCAGAATTTTTCAAGCAGAAGAAAGAATCTATGAAGATTATTTAAAAATATGCAATCAGAGGAGAAAAAGAAAAAAATGAATGAATAAAGATTTTAGGATTTATGGGACAGCATCGAAAGAGTGAACATTCAGTTTATAGGAGTTAAAAAGGAGAGGAGAGAGACAAAGGGTAGAAAGCTTAAGGAAATAACATCAATATACTTTCCAAATATGAGGAAATATGTGAAATATCCTAGCACAGGAAGTCAAGTCTCCAATCAGATTAAATCCAGATAAGACTACACCAAGACATATTATATTCAAACTGTCAAAAATCAAAAACATAAAGAAGATTGTAAAAGCAGCAAGATGAAGAAGCAAATGACAGATAAGAGAGTTTCAATAAGGCTAGCAGCAGATTTATCAGCAGAAATTCTATAGGCTAGGAAATAAAAGGATGATATAGTTGTCACTCAGTATCCATGTGGGGTTGGTTCAAGTCCCTCCAATGGATACCAAAATCCAGAGATGCTCAAGTACAAATATAAACTGGCGTAGTATTTGCATATAACCTATGCATATACTCCTGCATACTTTAAATAATCTCTGAATTGTTTATAATAACTAATACAAGGTAAATACCATCTAAATAGATATTACACTGTATTGTTTAGTAACAATGACAAGAAAAACCTTTGTAGGTGTTCAGTACAGATGCAATTTTGCAGGGGAATGTTTTTGATCTGTGGTTGGTTGAATGCACAGATGGGGAACTCACAAATATGGAGGGCTGACTGTATGTTCAGAGTTCTGAAGGAAAAAATATCCTACCAATCAAGAACACTATACGGAGCAAAGCTATTTTTCAGATTTGAAGGAGAGTTAAATACTGTTCCAGACATGCACAATCTGATAAGAGTTCTTCACTACTCGACCTTTCTTATAAGAAATGCTAAACGGAGTTCTTCAAACTAAAATTAAAATGTGAATTATTAACATGAAAACATATGAAAGTATTAAACTATTTGACAAAAGAAAGTACACAGTCAAATTTAAAATACTCTAAAACTGTAAAGGTGGTGTGTAAATAATTTATATCTCCAATATAGTGTTAAGATTAAAAGGTAACACTATTAAAAATTATAACTACCATAATTTATTAAAGGATATACAGTATAAAAATATATGAGTTGTGAATCAAGAACCTAAAATGGGGAGTGGGGTGGAGTAAAATGTAGAGTTGTTTTATGTGATCAAAGTTAAGTTATCATCAGAGTAAAATAGCCTGTTACAACTATAAATTATTTTAGGTAATCCTCATAGTATCCAGAAAGCATAAACCTGTAATAAGTATACAAAACAAAAAGTAAGAAATCAAAGCATATCACTGGACAAAATCATCTATTCAGAAAGGAAGATAGCCAGAGAAGAGACAAGGAAGGAAGGATCTACAAAGCAACCAGAAGACAATTAACAAAATGGCAATAGTGAATCCTTACCTACCAATATCTACTTGGCATATAAATGGATTGCATTCTCCATCAGAAAACATAGAGTAATTGAAAAGATAATGAAACAAGGCTCAACTATATGCTTTCTACAAGAGACTCAATTCAGCTTTGAGGACACATAGATTGAAAGTGAAAAGATGGAAAAAAGCTATTGTATGCTAATGGAAAGTAGAAGAGAACAGAAGAAACTATATTGATATCAGATAAAATAGACTAAGTCAAAAACTGTATGACAAAAGAAGGAAAGTCATTATATAACAATGAAGGGATTAATTTATCAAAAGGATATAACAACTGTGAACATATATGTACCCAACATCAGAATACCTGAATATATGAAGCAAATACTAATATATCTGAAGAAAGAGATAGACGATAATACAGTAGTAGTAGAGAAATTCAGTAACACACTTTTAGCAATATACAGATCATCCAGAATGAAAATAAATAAGGGAACATCGAATGTGAACTACACGTTAGATCAAGTTGACCTAACAGACACATTATAGAACATTCCATCCAACAACAGCAGAACACACATACTTTTCAAGTTCTCATGAAAAATTATGCAGGATAGATTATACGTTACACCACAAAACAAGTCGTAACAAATTTAAGAAGATTGAAATTGTATCAATTATCTTCTCCAACCATAATTTCATGAAAATACAAATAGGAATTTCATAATATTCACAAATATGTAAAAATAAAGCAATATGCCCCTAAATGATCAATTAATTAAAGAAAAAATTAGAAGGGAAATTAAAAAATATTTTGAGACAAATCAGTTTGAGAAAACAACTTACAAAAACTTTTTTAAGATACAGCAAAATCAGTTATAAGAGATAATGTTTATAGCAATGCTTCCATCAAAAAAAGAAAGATTTCAAACAATCAAAAATTACACCTCAAGGAATTAGAGAAAGAAAACTAAGCTCAAAGTTAGTAGAAGGAAGTAATAAAAATCAGAACATAAATTAGGTAGAAAATAGAAAAACAATAGAAAAGATAAATGAAACTAAGAGTTGGTTTTCTGTAAAGATAAAATCAACAAAGCTTCAGTTAGATTAAGTAAAAAAAGAAGACTCAAAATCAGAAAAGAAGGAGGAAACATTAAAACTGATAACAGAAATACAAAGTATCACAAGACAATACTATGAACAATTATACACAAATACACTGAATAACCTAGAAGAAATGGATAAATTCCTTGATGGTACAGCCTACCAAAACTGAATCATGAATAAGTAAACAACATGAACAGAAAAATAATGAGTAAGGAGATTGAATCAGTAATAAAAAGTCTCCCAACCATGAAAAGCCCAAGACCTTGTGGCTTCACTATGAAATTCTGCCAAATATTCAAAGAATTAAAGCCAATTTTTCTCAAACTTCCAAAATACTGAAGAGGAGGAAAAATGATGAAACTCATTTACCAAGGTCAGCATTACCCTAATATCAAAGCCCAATAAGGACACTATAAAAAATTATGAGCTCATATCTCTGATGAATGTAGGTGTAAAAATTCTCAACAGAATATTAGTAAACCAAATTTAAAGCACATTAAAAAATTATTCATCATGATTAAGAGGGACTTATCACTGGGATGCGAACATGGTTCAACATACCTAAATCAATAAGCACGACACTAATGGAATAAAGAACAGAAAACATATCATGATCTCAACAGATGCTGAAAGGGCATATGACAAAATTTAACATTCTTTCATTATAAAAATTCTCAACAAACTAGGTAGAGAAGAAGCATGTCTCAAATGCTATGTATGACAGCCCATAGCTAACATCATACTGAAGGGTGAAAATTTAACAGGTTTTCACCTAAGATTAGAAACGGGCAAAGATGCCAACTCCCATCAATTCTGTTCCACATAGTACTAGATGTCCTAGAAAGAGCAGTTGTGCAGGGAATGAAATAAGGCATCCAAATTGTAAAGGAAGAAGTGAAGTTGTCACTGTTTGCAGACAACATGATCTTATTTATAGAAAATCCTAAAAACTCCACTGGAAATCTGTCAGAATTATAAACAAATTTAGTAATATTGCAGGATACAAAATCAACACACAAAAATCAGTACTGTTTCTATATACTAACAAAAAAACTATGTAATTATTTAAAATCTCATTTGCAATAGCTATATAAATATAAAATACTTAGAAATGAGTTTAACCAAGGAGAAGAAAAATTTGTTCACTGAAAATTATAAAACATTCATGACAGAGATTGAAGAAAATGCAAATCTCATCTTAGTGGATTAGGAGAATTAATGTTTAAATTTTCATATTACCCAAGGTGATCTACAGATTCAATATAATCCCTAGCAAAATTTCAATAATATTTTTCACAGGAACATAAAGAAATTCTAAATGTTGTATAAAACAACAAAAGATCCAAAATGGCCAAAACTCTTTGTGAAATCTCCAAACTGCTTTCCACAGTGACTGAACTAATTTACATTTCCACCAACAATATGTAAACATTCCTTTATTTCCACAACCGTGTCAACATCTGTTATTTTTTACTTTTTAATAGTAGCCCTATTGATTGGTTTGAGGCATTATCTCATTGGGGTTTTGATGTGCATTTCTCTAATGATTAGTGATTTGGAGTATTTTTTTCATGTTTGTTGGCCACTTGTATGTCATCCTTTGAGAATTGTCTGTTCATGTCTATTGCTCAATTTTTAATGGGTTATTTTATTTTATGTTTCTTTGTTGAATTCTTTAAGTTCCTTAAAGATTCTGGATATTAGACCTTTGTATTACATTATTTGTGAATATTTTTTCCCATTCTATAGGTTGTTTATTTACTTTATTATTTACTATCAAGTTTCTTTTGCTGTGCGGAAGCACTTTAGTTTAATTATGTCCTGCTTGGGTTTTTTTTTTTTTTCAATTTTGAGGACTTAGTCATAAATTCTTTCTGAAAGCTATGTTCAGAATTATATTTCCTAGGTTTTATTCTAATATTTTTATAGTTTGACGTCTTACATTTAAATCTTTAATCCATCTTGAGTTAATTTTTGCATATGGTAAAAGGTAAGGGTCCAGTTTCATTCTGGCTAGCCAGTTATCCCAGCACCATTTTTTTTTTCCCTTCAACTTTTGTTTTAAGTTCCAGGGTACATGTGCAGGGTGTGCAGGTTTGTTACACAGATAAATGTATGCCATGGTGGTTTGCTGCACAGATCAACCTATCACCTAGGTATGAAGCCCAGCATGCTTTAGCTATTTTTCCTGAGGCTCTCCTTCCCCTAGTACCCCAGAGAAGCCTCAGTGTGTGTTGTCCTCCATTCTCTGTGTACATGTGTTCTCATTGTTCAGCTGCCACTTATAAGTGAGAACCCGTGGTGTTTGGTTTTGTTTCTGTGTTAGCTTGCTGAGGATAATGGCTTCCAGCTCCATCTGTGTCTCTGCAAAGGACATGATCTTGTTCCTTTTTATGACTGCATAGAATTCCATGGTGTATATGTACCACATTTTCTTTACCAGTCTACCATTGATGGACATTTGGATTAATCCATGTCTTTTCTATTGTGAATAGTGCTGCAAAGAACATATGTGTGAATGTATCTTTATAATAGAAGGATTTATATTTCTTTTGGTATATACCCAGTAATAAGATTGCTGGGTCAAATGGTATTTCTGCTTCTAGATCTTTGAGGAATCACCACAGTCTTCCACAATGGTTGAATTAATGTACATTCCCACCAACCGTGTAAAACCGTTCCTAATTAATTTACATTCCCAACAACAGTGTAAAACCATTCCTTTTTCTCCACAACTCCCAGAATCTGTTATTTCTTGATTTTGTAATAATCGCCATTCTGACTGGTCTGAGATGGTATCTCAATGTGGTTTTGATTGGCATTTCTCTAATAATCAGTGATGTTAAGCATTTTTTCATATGTCTGTTGGCCACATAAATATCTTCTTTTGAGAAGTGACTGTTCATGTTCTTTGCACATCTTTTTAATGGGGTTGGTTTTTTGTTTTGTTTTGTTTTGTTTTGTTTTAATTTGTTTGAGTTCCTTGTAGACTTTGGGTATTAGATGTTTGTCAGATGGATACATTGCAGAAATATCCTTCCATTCTGTAGGTTGTCTCTTTGCTCTGATGATAGTTTGTTTTGCTGTGTATAAACTCCTTAGTTTAATCAGATCCAATTTGTCAATTTTTGTTGCAATTGCAAAAATTGACAAATTGGATTTCATGATGAAATCTTTGCATGTGCCTATGTCCTAAATTGTATTGCCTAGATTTTCTACTAGGGTTTTTATAGTTTTGGGTTTTACATTTAAGTCTCTAATCCATCTTGGGTTAATTTTTGTATAAGGTTTAAGGAAGGGGTCCAGTTTCAGTTTTCTGCAAATGGCTAGCCAGTTCTCCTAGCACCATTTATTACATAGGGAATTCTTTTCCCATGGTTTGTTTTTGTCAGGTTTGACAAAGATCAGTTGGTTGTAGGAGTGTGGTCTTATTTGTGAGTTCTCTATTTTGTTCCATTGGTCTATGTGTCTGTTTCTGTACCTGTACCATGCTGTTCTGGTTACTGTAGCCTTGCAGTATAGTTTGAAGTCAGGTAGTATGATGCCTCCAGCTTTGTTTTGTTTGTTTGTTTGTTTGTTTGTTTTTGCTTAGGATTGTCTTAGCTATATGGGCTTCTTTTTGGTTTTATATCAGTTTAGAAATAGTTTTCTTTTTTAATTCTGTGAAGAATGTCAATGTTTGTTTAATGGGAATAGCATTGAACCTGTAAATTACTTTGGGCAGTATGGCCATTTTCGTGATACTCATTCTTTCCATCCATGAGCATGGAATGCTTTTTCATTTGTTTGTGTCTTCTCTTATTTCCTTGAACAGTGGTTTATAGTTCTAATTGAAGAGGTCATTCACTTCTCATATTAGCTGTATTCCTAGGTATTTTATTCTCTTTGTAGCAATTGTGAATGGGAGTTCATTCATGGTTGGGCTCTTTGCTTGTTTGTTGTTGATGTATAGGAATGCTTGTGATTTTTGCACATTGATTTTGTATCCTGAGACTTTACTGAGGTTGTTTATCAGCTTAAGAAGTTTTTGGGCTGAGACAATAGGATGTTCTAAATATAGGATCATGTCATCTGCATAGATAACTTGACTTTTTCCTCTTCCTATTTGGACACCTTTATTTATTTCTCTTGCCTGATTGCTCTGGAGAGAACTTCCAATACTCTGTTGTATAGGAGTGGTGAAAGAGGGCATCCTTTTTTTGTGCTGGTTTTCAAGGGGATTGCTTCCAGCCTTGCCCATTCAGTTTGATATTGGCTGTGGGTTTGTCATATATGACTGTTATTATTTTGAGGTATGTTCCTTCAACACTTAGTTTACTGAGAGTTTTTAACATGAAGGGATGTTGAATTTTATTGAAGGCCTTTTTGCTTCTATTGAGATAATCATGTGTTTTTTTGTCGTTTGTTTTGTGATGAATTATATCTATTGATTTGCATATGTTGAACTAACTTTACTTCACAGAGATGAAGCCAACTTGATCATGGTGGGTAAGCTTTTTAATATGCTGCTGGATTTGGTTTACCTGTATTTTATTAAGGAGTTTTGCATTGATGATCATCAGGCATATTGGCCTGAAGTTTTGTTTGTTTGCTTTGCTGTTTGTTTTGTGTCTCTTGCAGGTTTTGGTTTCAGGATGATGCTGTTGTCATAAAATGAGTTAGGGAGGAGTGCCCCCTTTTCAGTTGTTTAGAATAGTTTCAGAAGAAGTGATATCAGCTTCACTTCGCACCTCTGGTAAAATTCAGCTGTAAATCCATCTGGTCCTTGGCTATTTTTGGTTGGTAGGCTATGTATTACTGCCTCAATTTCAGAATATGTTATTGGTCTATTCAGGGATTCCACTTCTTCATGGTTCAGTCTTAGGAGGGCGTATGTGTCCAGGAATTTATCCATTTCTTCTAGATTTTCTAGTTTATTTGCATAGAGGTGTTTATAGTATTCTCTGATGGTAGTTTATATTTCTGTAGGATCAGTGGTGATATCCCCTTTATCATTTCTGATTGTGTTTATTTGAATCTTCTATCTTTTTTTCTTAATTAGTCTAGCTCATGGTCTATTTCATTAACTTTCTCAAAAAAAAAAAAAAAAAAGCTACTGAATGAATTAACCTTTTGAAAGATTTTTGATGTCTCCATCTCTTTCAGTTCCACTCTAATTTTTGTTATTTATCTTCTGCTAGCTTTGGGGTTTGTTTGATCTTGGTTCTCTAGTGCTTTTAGTTGTGACGTTAGGTTGTCAGTTTGAGATCTTTATAGATTTTTGATGTGGATATTTAGTGCTATAAATTTCCCTCTTAACACTGCTTTAGCTGCATCCCAAAGATTCTGGTACATTGTCTCTTGGTTCTCATTAGTTTTAAAGAACTTCTCAATTTCTGCCTTAATTTTATTATTTATGCAAGAGTCATTCAGGAGCAGGTTGTTCCATTTCCATGTATGTTTAGTGGTTTTGAGTGAGTTTCTTATTCTTGAGTTCTAATTTGATTGTGTGTGGCCTTAGAGACTATTATAATTTCAGTTGTTTTGCATTTGCTGAAGAGTATTTTACTTCCAATTTTGTGATCAATTTTATAGTAAGTGCCATGTAGTGATGAGAAGAATGTATAGTCTGTTGTTTTTGAGTAAAAAGTTCTGTAGATATTGATCAGGTCCACTTGATCCAGAGCTGAGTTCAGGTCCTGAATATCTTTGTTAATTTTCTGTCTCAGTAATCTGTCTAATATTGACAGTGAAGTGTTAAAGTCTATCATTATTATTGTGTGGGAGTCTAAGTCTCTTTGAAGGTCTCTAAGAACTTGCTTTACTAATCTGTGTGCTCCTGTATTGGGTGCATATGTATTTAGGATAGTTAGCTCTTCTTGTTGAATTGAACCCTTTACCATTACGTAATACCCTTCTTTGTCTTTTTTGATGTCTGCCGGTTTAAAGTCTGTTTTTTCAGAAAGTTTGATTGCAACCCCTGCTTTTTCTGTTTTCCATTTGCTTGGTAAAATTTCCTCTATCCTTTATTTTGAGTCTATGTGTGTCTTTTCACATGAGATGGGTCTCTTGAATATAGCACACTAATGGGTCTTGACTCTTTATCCAGCTTGCCATTCTGTGTCTTTTTTGGAGATGAAGTCTCACTCTGTCACCCAGACTGGCATGATCTTGGCTCAGTGCAACCTCCACCTTCCAGGTTCAAGTGATTCTCCTGCCTCAGACTCCTGAGTAGCTGGGATTACAGGTGCCTGCCACCAGGTCTGGCTAATTTTTGTATTTTTAGTAGAGACGGGGTTTCACCATGTTGGTCAGGCTGGTCTTGAACTCCTGACCTTGTGATCTGACTGCCTCAGCCTCCCAAAGTGCTGGGATTACAGGCTTGAGCCAATGCCTGGCTCTGTGTCTTTTAATTGGAGCATTTAGCCCATTGACATTTAAGGTTAATATTGTTATGTGTGAATTTGATCCTGTCATCATGATGTCAGCTGGTTATTTTGCAGACTTGTTTATGGAGTTGCTTCACGGTGTCACTGGTCTGGGTACTTCAGTGTGTTTTTGTAGTGGGTGGTAATGTTTTTTCCTTTCCATATTTAGTCCTTCCTTCAGGAGATCTTGCAATAAATAAAAGACCCCACAAAAGACTGGTGGTGACAGATTCCTTCAGTGTTTGCTTGCTTGAAAAGGAACTTATTTCTCTTTCAATTATGGAAGCTTAGTTTGGCCAGATATGAAATTCTGGGCTGGAAATTATTTTCCTTAAGAATGTTGAATATTAGTCCCCAATATCTTCTGACTTGCTGGGTTTCCACTGAGAGTTCCACTGTTAGTCTAACGGGCTTCCCTTTGTAGGTGACCTGGCCTTTCTCTGGTTTTCCTTAACATTTTTTCTTTCATGTCTATCTTGAGGAATCTGAGGATTATGTGTCTTGGGGTTGATCTTTTCATGGAGTATCTTACTAAAGTTCTCTGCATTTCCTGAATTTGAATGCGCCTGTTTTGCTAGGTTGGGGATGTTCTCTGGGATGATATTCTGGAGTATGTTTTTCAACTTGGTTTTGTTCTTTCTGTCTCTTTCAGGTATTACAATAAGTCATAGGTTCAGCCTTTTTGTATAATTCCATATTTCTCAGAGGTTTTGTTTTTTTCCTTTTCATTTTTTTCTTTAGTCTTGTCTGCTTTTCTTATTTCAGCAAGATAGTCTTAAAGCTCTGAGATTATTTCCTCCACTTGGTCTATTCAGCTATTGATACTTGTGATTGCATTGTGAATTTCTCGTGTTGTGTTTTTTAGATTTATCAGGTCATTTATGTTCCTCTCCAAACTGGTTATTCTGGTTGTCACCTCCTGTAATGTTTTATCATGGTTGTTAGCTTCTTTGCATTGGGTTAGAACATGCTCCTTTAGTTCAGCAAAGTTAGTTATTACCCACCCTCAGAAGCCTAATTCTGTCAATTCATCCATTTAAGCCTCCGCTCAGTTCTGTGCCCTTGCTGGAGAGGTGTTGCAGTCATTTGGAGGAGAAGAGGCACTCTGGCTTTTTGAGTGTTCGGTGTTTTGTATTGATTATTTTTCTTATCTTTGTTGACTTATCTATCTCTTGATCTTTGAGGATGCTGACCTTTGAATAGAATTTTTGTGGGGTCTTTTATTGGTGATGTTGTTGTTGGTTTCTGTTTGTTTGTGTTGAACAGTCAGGCCCCTCTTTCATAGGCTTACTGTGTTTGCTGGGGCTCTACTACAGATCTTTTTCACCTGGGTACCTCCTGCACCTGGAGGTATCACGTGTGGAGGCAGCAAAACAACAAAGATGGCAGACAGCTTCTTCTTCTGGGAGCTTTGTCACAGAGGGTCACCTGATGCTTGCCCCTATGCTTCTGTATGAGGTGTCTGAAGATCTCTGTAGGGACGTCTCACCCAATCAAGAGGAACCAGTTTGGGGACCCAAGTAAAAAAGCAACTTGGCTGCCTCTTGGCAGAGTGGGTGTGCTGTACTGGGGGGAACCCCCCTCGTTTAGACTGCCGGAATTCTCCAAAGCCTGCAGACGGGAAAGGCTTTTGGCCCCTCCCCCCAGGGGCTTCCTCCCAGGGAAATCAGAGTTCTGTGGTAAAATCCTGCCTCAAGTTGCTGAAATTCCCACAGGGAGGCCCTGCCTGGTAAGGAGGAAGAAGTGGTCTGGCCACAATCTGCCATAGCTGCTGTGCTGCAATGTGGGGAATTCCTCCTGGTTCAAACTGCCCAGTTTCCCCAGCATGGCAGGGCAAAAACGGCAGACTGGAGTAACAGAGATGTTGGCCGCCAATCTCCCTGGGAACTCAGTCGTCTCAGGCAGTTTCCAGACTGCTGCTGCTGCTGATGGCTGGTGAAGATTCCAAGCCAGTGGGTCTTAGATTGTTAGGTTCCATGGGAACGGGGCCTGCTGAACAATGCCACTTGGCTCCCTGGCTTCAACCCCCTTCCTATGGGAATGAACAGATGTCCTGCCTTACTGGAATTCCCTGGGCTGGAGTATGCATAAACTCCTGCATCTCTGAGCCTGCCCAAGTGGCGGCCAACCTGAGCAGCCACTGAGTCTGCATAGCAGGCTGGGTGCAGTGTGGCTCATGCCTGTAATCCCAGCACTTTGGGAGGCTGAGATGAGCAGGTTACTTAAGGTATGGAGTTTGAGACCAGCCTGGTGAAACCCCGCATCTATTAAACATACAAAAATTAGCTAGGCATGGTAGTGGGTGCCTGTAATCCTAGCTACTCGGGAGGCCGAGGCAGGAAAATTGCTTGAACCCGGGAGGCAGAGGTTGTAGTGAGCTGAGATCTCGCCACTGCACTCCAGCCTGGGTGACAGAATGAGACGTCGTCTCAAAAAAACAAAAACAAAAAAAAACAAAAAACAAACCAAAAAAATTCTGCCTAGCTCTGTGTTTGGGACCGAAGACGCTGGTGGCATGGGCTCAGGAGGGCTCCCCTATCCATGTGTTGCAAAGATCTGTGAGAAAAGTGGTAGTTTCCTGGGGGGGTAGCACTCACCACCTCCCTTGTCTGGCAGGGGGAGCTCCTCTTGTTCTGTGCCATTCCGGGGTGGGCTGTCACCACATGCTGCTTTTCTTTGCTTTCCGTGGGTCACGCCAACTACCTAGTCAGTCCCGATATGAGAACCTGTATACCTCCGTTGAAGATGCAGAATTCACTCACCATTTTTCGTTCTTCTTAGTGAGAGCTGCGGACTGCAGGCTGCTTCTAATTAGCCATCTTGGCTCCTCCCACACCATTTATTTAATAGGGATCCCTTTTCTCATTGCTTGTTTTTGTTGATTTTGTTGAAGATCGGATGGTTGTGGGTGTGTGACTTTATTTCTAGGTTCTCTATCCTGTTCCATTGGTCTATGTGTCTGTTTCTATATAAGTACCATGCTGTTTTGATTACCATAGCCTTATATTTTTTGAAATCAGGTAATGTGATGCCTCTAGCTTTGCTCTTTTTGTTAAGGGTTGCTTTGGCTATTTGGGCTCATTTTTGGCTCCATATACCAAGTACCCCATGTTCTCAGTTATAGGTGGGAGTTAAACATTGAGTACATGGACAAAAAGATGGGAACAAAAGCCACTGAGGACTACTAGAGTGGGGAGGGAGGGATAAAGATTGTGAGGGCTGAAAAACTACCTATTGGATACTATACTCACTACCTGAGTGACAGAATCATTTGTACCCCAAACCCAACATCACTCAATTTACCCAGGTAAAAAACTTGCACATGTACCCCTCAACCTAAAAGTTGAAATTTTAAAAAATGGTCAAAGCAATCTTAAGCAGAAAAGAGCAAAGTTGGAAGCATCACACTACCTGATTTCAAAATCTACTATGAAGCTATAGTAATTAAAATAGTATGGTACTGGAACAAAAATAGACATATTGTCTGAGAACTGGATATTCACATGTAGAAGAACAAAACTTAACTCTATTTCACACCATATACAAGAATCAACTTAAAATGGATTGAAGACCTAAATGTCATTCCTGAAACTGTAAAACAACTAGATAAAAACACAGGGAAAAAGCTCGATAGCATTGGTCTGGGCAATGGGATTAGATAAAATTAAAAAAAAAATTGCACAACAGAGGAAACAATCTACAGAGTTTGAGACAACCCATGGAATGAGAAAATATATCTGCAAATCATATATCTGATAAGTGGTTAAATTCCAAGGTATATACGGAATTCAAACAAGTAAAGAGTGAGAAAACAAATAACCTGCTCAAAGAAAAAAAGGAACAAGGACCTGAATAGATATTGTGCAAAAGAAGACATACAAATGGCCCCAAGTGTATGAAAAAATGCCTAATATCACAAATCATCAGGAAATTGTAAATGAAAACCACAATGGGATATCACCTCATACCTCTTAGGATGGCTGTTATAAAAAAGACAATAGATAATGTCTTAGGGGTCTCTAGAGGGACAGAACTAACAGGATATATTATATATATACACATATATGTAATATGTATACACACACACACACATATATATGTAAAGGGGAGTTTATTAAGTATTAACTTACATGATCACAAGGTCCCACAATAGGCTGCCTGCAAGCTTGAGGAGCAAGGAAAGCCAAAACTGAAGAATTTGGAGTCCGATGTTTGAGGGCAGGAAGCATCCAGCACGGAAGAAAGATGTAGGCTGGGAGTCTAGCCCAGTCTCATCTCTTCACATTTTTCTGCCTGCTTTATATTCACTGGCAGCTGATTAGGTGTTGCCCACCTGATTAAGGGTAGGTCTGCCTTTCCCAGCCCACTGACTCAAATGGTAATCTCGTTTGGCAACACCCTCACAGACACACCCAGGATCAGTGTTGCATCCTTCAATCCAATCATGTTGACACTCATGATTAACCATCACAAATAGCAAGTGTTGGTAAGGATGGTAAAGGAAAGAAGACCCTTGTACTCTGTTGATGGGAATGTAAACCAGTACAGCCATTGTGGAAAACCAATAGGGAGGGTCCCAAGAAAGTAAAAATAGAACTATCATATGATCCAGCAAACTAACTTCTGGGTATATATCCAATGAAAATAAAACCACTATCTTGAAGAGATATCTGCACTCCAATGTTCATGGCAGCATTGTTCACAGTACCCAAGATATGTAGTCAACCTAAGTGTTCATCAGTAGATGAATAAATAAAATGTGGCATGTATACAAAATGGAATACTGTTCAGACTCAAAAAACAACATAATCTTTTCATTTGCAAAAACATGGATGAAACTGGTGGACATTTGTTAAGTGTAATAAACCAGGCACAAAAAGAAAAATACAACATGTTCTCAGGTATATGTGGACTGTAAAAAAGTTGACCTCATGGAAACAGAGCAAAAGTGTGATTACTAGAAGCTGGAGGGCGAGGTGATTGGGGAGATACTAGACAAAAGACACAAAATTTCAGTTAGGAAGAATAGGCTTAAAGTTTTATTGTACATTATAATGACTACAGTTAATAACAATATATTATATATTTGAAAATTGTTGAGAGTAGAGTTTAAATATTCTCACCACAAAAAATACACATGTAAGGTAATATATATGTTAAATAGCTTAATTCATTCCAGAATGTATACAAATATTGAAACATAATTTGTATATCATAAATATATAAAACTTTTACTTGTAAATTAAAATAAATAAAAATTATATAATTATTCATTCATTTAATATATATTGTTTTATTTTCATTTTATTGATGAGGAGACTGACTTTAGGAAAGGTTATATAACTATCCTCAGAGATGGAGATGAAAAGATGGTCTAGTACTCCCAGAGTCTCAGTCTATAAAATATCAAACGTGAAAATATGTAGAATTTGTGGCTATTCATATTAATATAATACATTTAGAACTTTAGTAATATAAAAAGAATGACCCCAAGTGATATCAAAGTATAACTGAATTTCTATCAAGACTGAATGGAAAATAATCTCATTTTCTACCTTCATTTTAATTCATTCTCCTCCTGCTCTATTTAATTCTTCTCTATTTCAGGACTTAGCCTTATAATCATAGTTATCTTTTTTTTTTTACCCTTTACTCTCAGATCCCACATACTTGATATATAAATAATCTGTTAATAATACAGTTTATTTTTTGAGTTACAGAAAAATTAGTGTAGTACATTTTCCATATACCTTAAACCTAGTTTCTCTTATTATTATTATTATTATTATTTTATTATTATTATTATTGTTATACTTTAAGTTCTAGGGTACATGTGCATAACATGCAGGTTTGTTACATATGTGTACTTGTGCCATGTTGGTGTGCTGCACCCATCAACTCGTCAGCACCCATCAA
>NW_012104087.1:1053830-1125996 GCF_000951045.1 Mandrillus leucophaeus
TACCATGCTGTTTTGGTTACTGTAGCCTTGTAGTATAGTTTGAAGTCAGGTAGCGTGATGCCTCCAGCTTTGTTCTTTTGACTTAGGATTGTCTTGGCAATGCAGGCTCTTATTTGGTTCCATATGAACTTTAAAGCAGTTTTTTCCAATTCTGTGAAGAAACTCATTGGTAGTTTTCTTATTATTAATGTATTAATATGAAACATTTGCTTTAATTAATGGACCAATATTAATACATTATTATTAAACAAAATCAATAAGTTATCATACACCTTTTATTTTCACCTAATATTCTTTGCCGGTTCTATGATTCTATCTAGAATGTTACATATAGTTATCACGTCTCTTAAGTTTTTCTTGATTTTGGCAGTCTCTGAGACATTCCTTGTTTTTCATGACTTTCATAGCTTTGAAGCATTACCAATTAGATATCTCACAGTATGTTCCACTGTTGCAGTTTGTGATGCTTTCTTATGATAAGACTGGGGTGGGGGTTACTAAGAAGTAGACCATAGTGCAAAAGTGCCATCACCACATCATATCGAGGGTATATACTGTCAACATGACTTATCGCTGTTGATGTTGACCTTGATAACTTGGCTGAGGTAGTGCTTGTCAAGTTTCTCTACTGCAAAGTTACATGTCCCCATTCTTTCCTATACTCTTTAAAAAGAAGTGATTATGTAGAGACCACATCTAAGGAGTGGGAGTTAGGCTGCTTGAGGACAAAGTAACTACATTGATTATTTGAAATTCTTCTCTAAGAGTGCTTATCTTGTCTCTGTTATTTATTTATTTATTTATTTATTTATTGACTTTTTTATATATATTTTGGGTTGTGAAAATACTACTTAATTTGTTTTGTTGATTCAATTGTTTCAGATTTGGTAATTGGGAGCTCTTAGCTACTGCCCTCCTTTGACATACCCTATCAATGTAGGGTATATGTTTGGATATGTGTACACTTGTATGTGTGTTTGAGAATTTCCATACTTCCGGTGCTACAAGATGCTCCAGGTTCATCCTGTGTATTTTTTCCCCAGTCCTAGAATCAGCCATTTCTGCAAAAGATCTTGATTGCTTTTTGAAGAGTGGTACTAGAAACCAAGATCTGGGTGCTAGGTATGTTTATTGCTACTGATCATTTCTTTTAGTTCCTCTTAGACAATAGAGCAAATATATATGTTTATACCAACCCATGTATATACACATACCTGTGGATATTTCTATATGTATTCATTTGTATCTGTATTAAGACAAACATGAGTTAATACTTACATCTCCAAGTCTAATCCATGACCACTCTTATACTTGTTTTGCTGTACTTAACACCCCTACAGTGAGAAACTTTACTGAATTGTTCCATTCCAGTTTGCTTAAATTTTATAGCTTCTCCATTCAGAGCTCATCATTCCAGTTTAAATGTATAGTAGTATTAGAATTGTTAACCCACAACCCCACTGGAAATAACATTATTAACTGACTACATTGCTTATGTGTTCCTTTTGCCTTTAGTCTTACAGACTCTACTCCTTTCCAAAGTTACTTCGATCAGCACCATTTCCCCATCCTCTTTAGTATGGTTGTTTTATGCATTTGTAATACAGCTAGATTCTCTTATCACAGTTTGCATTCCTTCCTGAGATCCTCCTCATCTCATGAGTTATTTAAAAAATATTAATTAAGTTTTATTTTTTGTGCTGTAAAATAATGTCTTGTATCCATCATCAGTATTCCATTGGAAATAATTTTACTGCTCAAAAAATCCCCTGTACTTTACCTATACCTTTTAGAAACTGGTCATGACACCCATAGATATTTTATCTTCATCCTCCCTTACCCTCAGTTCCCAAGTGCTTTTTAAAGGCATGGATCTTTAATAGTTTTCTGTACTCTCTGCCTTAAATTGGCCTAGAGGTAGCTCATCTTCCTGGTGATTAGCAGGGTGTAGAAATTTTATAAACCTGCTTCACCTTGGTTTCAACATGGAATTAATAATGGAAAACATATCACCCTTGTTTAGCACTTCTTATTTGGTACCTCAGAGCACTTTATCAATTAAACAAACTTCCAAACCTGAGTGAATGAGATTTTTATCGATGATTATGTTGACAGAGAAAAAACTTTTCCAAGGTCATTGAAAACTTCCCAAATCATAGTCATGGAAAGAGTATGTCATTTCCTTGTGCCATTTACTCAGACAAGGTTGTCTCTTACAATAATAGGTGATGAGAAACAAAATCATATTTCCCCATGTTCCTCCCTTCTCTCCCCTGGGAACCAGGTATTTTGGGGAAGCAAGAATCTTGTATAGCACCCAGATATATCTGGGAGTCTTCCAATGGCACAATTTTAGTCCAATCTAGCTTCCGGTATTTAGGAAACCAGACATACAATCTCTGTCTCTGTAGGGGATCTAAGCACTCACATGTTTTTCTCCCCAATGCTGTCTGCCTATTTTTGCCCAAAGACATAATAACTATTTTAGGTAGCTTCATACTGTGACAAGGCTTGTGTTATGTAAATGAAATGAAGACACTTTAGGCTGAATTAACAGATTTTTTTTTAAGGCAAGACAATTCAGGAGGGAATGTCTAAGTAATTTGGGTAGAATTTAGAACTTCCTTTACAATATTGACTCTAGCACCCACAGGAGAAGCTATTTTTTTCTCAGCTTACAGTCTTGCTCTTTCTTAGTAAGTCTAATACTTAGTTATTTACATAGTACTAATTACCTGAGCAAACTGTGGGTCTGTTTATTTGAAACTTTTAATGCAAAGACAAAGAATTACTTTGTATAAATTAGGTAAGTATTAGCTTTGATATGCTTTAAAGGTATTTCTAACACATAGTAGGTATACCTATGAGATATGTTCTGCATAATAACAAATATAATAAATATTTTATTAACTTATGGGCTGGGCATGGTAGCTCATACCTGTAATTCCAGCACTTTGGGAGGCCAAGGCAGGCAGGTTATATGAGGCCAGGAGTTCAAGACCAACCTGGCCAACATGGAGAAACCCCATCCCTACTAAAAACACAAAAATTAACCAGGTGTAGTGGTGCATGTCTGTAATCTCAGCTACTCTGGAGGCTGAGACACGAGAACGACTTGAACCCCAAAGGTGGAAGTTGCAGTGAGCCCAGATGGCACCACTGTACTCCAGCCTAGGTGACAGAGTAAGCCTGTCTCAAAAAAATAAAATAAGTCAACAAATTAATTAATAAATGAACAAATAAAGTATGGTTTAACAGCATTAGATTTATCTTGGAAAGTTAAAAATCATAAAATTTTTTACTTTGGAAAAATAAAATATCTTAAAGCATTTTCTTTACAAGGATGCATCTATAGAAGTGGTAACATTTATATAAACAAAGCTTTGTTTTTAAAAGAAGTAGAATAAGAAATTCACTGTGTTAAAAACCCCAAATATTTCCCTCGTTTCCTGGCTGTCATTGACATCAGGAGTCGACCACGAACCAGACTCAACACCTCATTATCTACTTTGTCTTATATTCCACCTCTGATATCTTATCATATGTCATATTCTGCAGAGTTTACTTCATTACATTTTGATTCCTATTGCTGTCCTTATTTTCACTTCATGCTGCATCTCTACATGGTTTTTATTTGGGGTACTGAGGGAAAAATGCAGCCTACCCTTTTTATTTTCTTTTTTTCCTTGTTTCAGTGTATTATACACAAGGCTGACAAACTGATCCATGAAAAG
Organism: Mandrillus leucophaeus; assembly: GCF_000951045.1. Lineage (NCBI taxonomy): Eukaryota > Metazoa > Chordata > Mammalia > Primates > Cercopithecidae > Mandrillus > Mandrillus leucophaeus. The sequence goes on from NW_012104087.1 coordinate 1,057,565, forward strand.
CATTGGACAATCATAATTTCTGCTTACTCTATTGATGATTTCCCTCTTTGCTACCAAATTACACATATGCTTTCTATTGTAATGCTCAATAATTTTTTTAATTCGGACCCCCCAATAACTTTTTTAGCCCCATGAAAATAGAACTATTTTCTGTTCCCTGACCTTGCCCCTCACCACACACTACCTAGTTTTCTTAACTGTCTCCATTTCAATTTTAACTGGAATGTGTTTGGTAGCAAAAAGCGAGATACTCGAAATAGGAGAGGGCATTGTTCCTTGATTATGTAAGTTCAGGAAGAGTATACAGTGTGTATCCTTCTTGGAAAACAATGAATCATCACATATGAAGGTTCACAATGGCCTGCAATAAAGAAATTTGTTTAGTTTTGACCAGATTTTCCAAACTCATTGGACCATACAATTCGTTTTAGTGCAAACAATTCCTTAATATGATGCATGCTTCTGTTCAGGGTGTTCCTTCTGCCTGGTGTAAACTTGTCGCCTCTGCTTCTCTGTGTAATTGACAGCATCTATCTCTTCTTCAAAGCTTATCTCAAATGCTCCCTCTTTTACAAATATCTTCTTGAATCACTATCAAACACAGGTCTCCTTGACGAAAACTTTGTCAAAATTTTTGAGTAACTTTCTTATGACACCTGCCTTACTGTGACTTTTGTTCAGTTATCAGTATTTTTGGTTTTCACTATCTTATCAAACTGTAAACTCATAAACATAATGTGTTTATGTCTCTCAGTATCATTTCTAGAGACTAACATTGTTTCTTGTACGTGGTAAGGGTTCAATATATTTATTGTATTGAACTTTATAATAATAACAATATCTCTTTCTGTAAAATGTCAGTCTTCTTTGATTCTTATCACTCTGGGACTGGGCAGGGATTATCACACTCATATTCAAGAACTGAAACCAATGTAATTTCTCATCTCATGTTAAAAAGATACTGAACACAAGCATACTTTCCTTTCCCAATTTTGAGAATAACTTAGCTGCTTACTCTAGAGTACACCAAATTGAAGAGGATAAGACTGTAAACCAACTAAAACAGTATTTTTAAAATAAAGACTAACAATTTACTCCACAAGACTTTCTTCAAGACCTTCACCTCAGGCTGAGCATGGTGGCTCATGCCAGCAAGCCGAGCACTTTGGGAGGACAAGGCAAAATAATTGCTTGAATTCAGGAGTTGGAGACCAACCTGGGCAAGGAAGTGCTATGCTATCTCCACAAACATTTTTTTTTTTTTTTTAATTAGCCAGGCTCAGTAGTATATGTCTGTAGTCCTATTTACTTGGAAGTCAGAGGTGGGAGGATATTTTTAGGCCAGGTATTTGAGGCTACTGTGGGCTATGATTGTGCCACTGGATTCCAGCCTGGGTGACAAAGTGAGACATTGCCTCTTAAAAAAATAAAAAGGAACCTCACCTCACTGGGGCAACCAATCCAAAAGTATTACATTATAAATCCTTCCGCATCTTAATTCTTAAAAGACCTGTTCTGAAAATAGCAGGTCCTAAAACAGTATTAATGTCCTTTTCTGACTTCTAATATCTGAGATACAACAAAGATCCTGCCATGTTCTCTCCGATTGCAGTTAAGTGTGGTGGAATTGGTGGTTGACACTTATAAGTGAAAAATTTGATGCATAAAGGATTAATAATGGACCCACGCTGCTTAGTTAGAAAATGGCAGAGCTGGGATTAGTAGCCAAACTCTGAAATCATTATCCACAAAGACTTTTCTCCATTTTTCCTCTGTATTATGTCATTTCTCTGGAACAGTATAAATATCAGATAGCTGTAAATAGTAGTATAAAATTAATTTTCCCCAGCCTCTTTTTCTTATAAGTATGTTTCATTCATTTATTCCTTAATTCAAACAAAATACTTCTTGAGTCTCTATTACACAGCAGGCATCGGGAGTACATCAGTGATAAGACAAAATTTCTGCTTTCAAAGATGTCTCATTTTTGTTGGGATAGGGTGGGGAGCAGACAGAAAACAAATAAATGACAGTTAAAGTAGAAAATTAACAGAATGATTGCAGTTTTATATGGGATTGTCAGAGAAAGGCCATCTGAAAGGGTGGTGTGAGATAATATCTCAAAGAAGTGAGTGAGAGCTGTTCAGGTATCAGTGGAAAAACGTTCTATGTGCTCATTGAACAAAGACTAAACTTAAGAGGCCATGACATTTATGTTTAAATAATGCTACACTGATTGAGCAATCATTTTTTGAATAAAATATTTGTGAATTGAATAAATGGTATAAGTGGTTTAAGGCTATGCCGATTGTACGTACCACTTTATATTCTGGTGCTGTTTTGATTGTAAACAATACCCCTACTTGCTTTTTCATTTTCAAGCCTTCTTTAATTCCTCATAGGTGATAGGTGATCCTCTCTTCTGATTAATTTTTCTGGATGATTCCTATGTAAATTTCTTGGGTGATATGAAGTGCTTAAAAATCCACTTTCTTTCTGAAAGTCCAGGAAATCATAGCATTTGTTTCCAGAGCCATCAAGGACACTTGGAAGGAGAAAAACCAAACAGAATATATTTAGCCATTCATTTGATTCATTTATTGTGAAATAACTTTCTTTTAGATGATTTAATACAAAGAAGTTTCAGTCCTATGGAAATATTGATAAGTCCTGAAAGTAAACTCTTTAAGCTGTGTAATTCAACCAAAACATGTCCATTTCTTTAAGAGTAATTTCTCCCAATATTTCTTTTTTTTATTATACTTTAAGTTCTAGGGTACATGTGCACAACGTGCAGGCTTGTTACATATGTATACATATGCCATGTCGGTGTGCTGCACCCATTAACTCGTCATTTACATAAATCAGGCAAGAGAAAGAAATAAAGAGTATTCAGTTAGGAAAAGAAGAAGTCAAATTGTCCCTCTTTGCAGATGACATGATTGTATATTTAGAAAACACTATTGTCTCAGCCCAAAATCTCCTTAAGCTGATAAGTAACTTCAGCAGTCTCAGGATATACAAAATCAATGGGCAAAAATCACAAGCATTCTTATACACCAGTAACAGACAAACAGAGAGCCAAATCATGAATGAACTCCCATTCACAATAGCTTCCAAGAGAATAAAATGCCTAGGAATCCAACTTACAAGGGATGTAAAGGACCTCTTCAAGGAGGACTACAAACCACTGCTCAGCGAAATAAAAGAGGACACAAACAAATGGAAGAACATACCATGCTCATGAATAGGAAGAATCAATATTGTGAAAATGGCCATACTGCCCAAGGTAGTTTATAGATTCAGTGCCATACCCATTAAGCTACCAATGACTTTCTTCACAGAATTGGAAAAAATTTCCTTAAAGTTCATATGGAACCAAAAAAGAGCCCGCATTGCCAAGACAATCCTAAGTCAAAAGAACAAAGCTGGAGGCATCATGCTACCTGACTTCAAACTATACTACAAGGCTACAGTAACCAAAACAGCATGGCACTGCTACCAAAACAGAGATATAGACCAATGGAACAGAACAGAGCCCTCAGAAATAATACCACACATCTACAGCCATCTGATCTTTGACAAACCTGAGAAAAACAAGGAATGGGGAAAGGATTCCCTATTTAATAAATGGTGCTGGGAAAATTGGCTAGCCATAAGTAGAAAGCTGAAACTGGATCCTTTCCTTACTCCTTACATGAAAATTAGTTCAAGATGGATTAGAGACTTAAATGTTAGACCTAATGCCATAAAAACCCTAGAAGAAAACCTAGGTAATACCATTCAGGACATAGGCATGGGCAAGGACTTCATGTCTCCCAATATTTCTGAAGGATTTTAAAGAGGCTAGACACATAGAAGTTCTTTGCCAAGAAAATGTTTGTTGGGTATTCAAATATGAAAAATACTGAAAACAAAAGTAGCAGTCTTCACTATTTAATGTCATTAGAAATGCTGTTTCTCTAAAAGTTGGCACTTAATCCATTTAGCCCATTTGACTCTATTTTTCATCCTAGAGTCTTCAGGGTCCCCAATCTATACTTTAGTATCCCTAATAAGTCACACAAAACCTGTGGATCCTGGACCTCTTCAGCATTGACTCTATCCCTCAATACAACAATACTTGTCTCCTAGTAAACTTCAAACAGCTTAGAGTTGCCTGCTCACCTGTGCTCTCCCTTACCTGTTGTCCTTTATTTTCCTTCCCTTCACTGGGGAATTCTCCTTTCTGGACTTCATGTCTATGTTGGAGTCCTTCAAATTTCCACTTGATGCTCCTCTCTATTCTCAATGTGTACTGTCTCCCTTGGGGATCTCATCCATCTTTTGTAATTTCAATTATATCTCTACACAGATGAACCTCAAACTTATATCCACATCTCAGTTTTTCTTTTGAGCTACCGGTCATGCATCTAGTGCACTTAACATTCCAACTCAATCTCCAGCACCAAGTCAATAATTTTTAATCAAAACATATTATTTTTGGAATCTTCCTGAGCTCCTTGAATGTCATTATAATACAACTGATTGTATAAAACATACATTTATATATTTATTTGTTCATTCACTGCCATATGCCAGACACAGTTCTAGACTTTGGAAACACAACTGTAGATAAAACAAACTATTTATTCTCAAGAAGTTGACAGTTGATTTGGTGGAAGCAAGAACTAATAAACAAATACGTAGTAGGCCAAATAGTGGTAAGTGCTAGGAAGAATAACGTAGGGTAAAGGAAGTATGGAGCCTTGCAAGTATAAGACTTTTTGGTCAGTTCAAATTTCAGTTCTTAGGTGGAGAATCTGAGGAACATCAAGGAGATCAGCGTGATTACAGTAATCAATAGTATGAATAGTAGGATTTTTCTTAAATCTTATTGGCTCCTCAAAGATTGAGCCAGGTCACATGTAGCCTTGAGGCCATGGTAAGGGCCTTGACCTATATTCTAAGTGAATGTAAAACTACAAGAGGGTTTTAGGCAGATAAGGAATATAATTTTAGTGTGGTCACTCTGGCTGCTGTATTGAAAACTGATTTTAAGGGGTTAAGAGTAGAATCAGTGAAATCAGTTGTCAACATGAAGAAATAATTAGGATGAGAGATATCAACCTTATACTAAGCTTAGATTCAGGTTTTATTAATGGAAATGATGAGAAACTATGAAAGTCCAGATGTGTTTTGAAAGCAGAACTAAAAATTTGTTGATGGGGTGGGCCATAGTTTTAAAAGAAAGAATAACTTCCAGTTTTCTTCCAAATATGTTTAAGGATAGAATTGATATTTAGTGAAATAGAGAAGACTGTAGAAGCATGTTGTTGTTGGAAGGAAATCAAGATTTTAGATTTCAAAAAGTCAAGTGGATGCCTGATAATAATAATGCATATCATTTACTGAGTGTTACAATATGCTGGGCACTGTTTTATGGACTTTATTCACTCATTTAGCCCTCAAAGTATCTTTGTAAATTCACTATTGTTAGCCCCATTTTATGGATGAGAAAATTGAGGCAAGAATATTAATCCGCTCAGGACCACTTTGCTAGTAACTGGCAGAGTAGAGTACAAGACACTCTCTTCCAGAGCTTTAGATTTTTATCCACTACACTATACTGCATCTAAAATGACATACATTCTAGTGGAAGTATAGTGATATTTGAAAGCATACATTATAAGATAATTAAAATTGTGAGCAAAAGTAGTTTGCTTGAGGAGTGAGAATAAATAGAGAAGATACCTATGAACCAGGCCCTAGAATACACCAATGTTGTAGTGTAAAGAGATGAAGAGGACCTCATAACGGGGATTGAGAAAGGATGACCACAAGTAGGAGGATACTCTTAAGATAAATTTGTGTCTAGAAATCAAGTGATGAAAGTGTTCCAACATAAGGAAATGAGCAACTACCCCAAATTCTGCTGCTATGTTAGGTATGCAGAAGGCTCTAATGACGCTGATTTTGGCTAGTGAGACTTGCACATTTCTGATCTTCAGAACTGTAAGATAACTTGTGTTGTTTTAAGCCACCAAGTTTGTGGTAATTTGTTATGGCAGCAACAGGAAACTAATAGTTACTAGAGGAAATGAGCTGAAAAAGTAGGAGTCAATGGCCAGAGAGTGAGGACGAGGTTCTCGAAACTGAGATTATGGTGGGAGTGCCATGGTTGGTAATGACAAGGCCCACTTTCAGTCCAATAGTGTTTCAAGTAGGGTGAATGAGAAGAGCACTGAGAAGAGATGAAGGAACTGTGTGACCAAGCTATTAGAAGTGTTACCTATGTAGGTAATAAATTCGGAGGGATAGTATCAAAGACAGAGATATTGAGCCAAGTATATCCATGTTTGCCTTTCTCCAAACCATTCTCCATTCTCTTTGAAGTTCTCCTTCTATTATCCTTTTCCCTTGCTTGAAAGAAACTCTTCCCTATCTTCTCATTGATCTTAGGATAAAAGTCAAAATCTGTAATATGGTCCAGAGAGCTATGCATAATCTGGCCTGGCTCAGTATTTCGGCAACACTGACTTTCCTTCAGTTCCAGGCATGAGTCATGCTCCCCATTTCCTTGGGGGCTTTCTGCTTGACGCACCTCTTTCTGCCTACTTTCTGCATACTTAAGTTCTGCGTACTTAAGTTCTGCGTACTTAAGTTCTGCGTACTTTCTGCTTGGCACTCCTCTTTATGCCTGCCCCCATTGTCTACACTTAGTGAAATTATCCTCATTTTTATCATGTTGATTCAAATGCTGTGCCTTTAAGGAATTCGTCCCTAATCCAGTGGATTATATCAGGCTTTTTATGTTATGCTTTCACAACATTGCATACATTTTAAAATTCATGCATCTTTCTTGCTGTGCATATGTGTATGCATGTATGTGATTGCTTAACTTTTCTGATGAATTGTAAACTCATTGAGAGTAAGGACCTTGTCCGTCTGCTTAATGTTGAAAAAGTAAGAATTTCTCTCTGACAATGTTTTTTCACTCCCTTGTTATGGAAAACTTCAGTTATCAATTAATTCTCACATTAAGTAATATAATATTTTAAATCCATCAAAATTCACATCTTTCTATTAGAAAATAATAATTTGAAGCTATGATGAGAAACTTTTTTTTTTTTTTTTTTTTTTTTTTGAGATGAAGTCTCTCTCTGTTGCCCAGGCTGGAATGAAGTAGTGTGATCTCAGCTAACTGCAACCTCTATCTCTCAAGTTCAAGCGATTCTCCAGCCTCAGCTTCCCGAGTAACTGGGACTACAGCTGTGTGCCTCCATGCCTGGCTAATTTTTTTGTATTTTTAGTAGAGACAGGGTTTAACCATGTTGGCCAGGCTGGTCTCAAACTCCTGACCTTAAATGATCCTCCTGCCTCGACCTCCCAAGGTGCTCACCATGCCTGCCATGAGCAATGTTCTTACTTTATCTATTCAAGGATATTAAGAATAAGAGATCATTTTAATATGGTCTCTATCGTAATTTTGATATAAAGAACTTAAACATGTGGTTGTATAGCCCTCATGTTTCATTTCAGTTTAAAAATAGTTCTTTCTATTGCTGTTCATTTATTCCCCATTCCCCATGATTTTCTCTGCTATGTCTGTGCCAGAGAAGTTTGAGATATGATTCTGAAGAAGTATACTTGTTCAGGAAATCTAAACTTTCCTCCTAGAAAATTTTCGGGTCTGAATCAGAGTAGCAGAAATTGCTGGCAAATCCACTGTCTCCACACCATGTCATGGTCTTCAATATCCGCTTTATCAACAACAAAGTTGAAAAATGACAAAGAAAAATGAGGTAGGAGGAATCTAAGGATAAATGTTTCAATGACAGATTAACCAAATGCAACATGAGAAACTTATTTGGATTCTGATTCAAACAACCCAACTGTAAAAAATCATGTACAAGACGATCATAGAATTTGAGCATTGACTGAATGTTTAATGTTACTCTTTTATGCAAAGATGGTCATGTAACAAATTACTCCAAAACACAGTGGCTTAAAATAACAAACACACTATCTCACAGTGTCTGTCGGCCAGGCATCTGAGCATGGCTTATATAGGTGTCTTTGTCTCAAGGTCTTTCATAAGACTGCAATCAAGGTATCCTTTAGGACTGCAGATATGTGAAGGCTTGACTGAGATATCTTGACTGAGGATCTGCTTTCAAGTTCGCTTATGTGGCTTGTCAGGCTTCAGCTATAATCTGGCTCATGGACAGAGTCATTAGCCTGCTACACAGGCCTCTCCATAGGGCTTTTCACAATAAGACAGGTTGCTTCTCCCAGAGTTAGGGCTCAAAAAGAGATAGAAAAAGTGTGTGTGTGTGAGAGAGAGAGAGAGAGAGAGAGAGAAAATATATAAATGAGAATGATCAATCATGGCCCATGGAAAGATGTGGAAAATGAGAAATTGAAAGAACAAGAGAAGGTGAGAGAGAAAATATTCACAAGATGAAATTCTCAGTCTTTGTAACCTAATTTCAGAGTGATATCCCATTCCATTAGCCATATTTTATTTATTTAAAGGTTCAGGTAACACTCAAGGGGAAGAACAGCTACAAAAAGTCTTCGATACCAGGAGGTGAGAATCACTGGTGACCATCTTAGAAGGCTATCTATGAGATACATTAAGGAATTATTGTTAATTTTTTCCTTAGGTATGATAATAATATTGTCGTCAAGATGTTTTTTATCTTTTATTGATAAATACTAAAATATTTACAGATGAAATAATATTAAACATTTGTTTCAAAATAATACAATAGGAGGTGGCAAAGTAGATGGGGGTATAAATCAAACAAATAGGACCAAAAACTGAAGAACATTGAAGCTGGATGTTGAGGATTAATTCTATTATTCCTTTTAATTTTGTGTTTGCTTGAAATTTTTTAAAGAATTTTTTTTTAATAAAAATATTTTACTTTCCATCTACTGAATTTCTGTGTTTATTATACAACAGCTGTTATCTGGGTCAAAGTAAAACAAGTGTATTTAATATGCCCCCTAAACTTCAATAGTAATAAAGTCAACATGCCATGATTTTATGATTGATCTTTATATTACTTTATATTTATTCAATCAATGCTGAGTCCAGAAATGTATGATATTTCAACCTATTTATATTAAGGTCTAATCTGTTTAAATAAAAGTTCTGCAGCTATCATAGAAACTTGAGATGACTACCCTATATTAAAAGCCCCATAAGGCTGAATACTCAGAGTAATGTCATCTTAGAATAAAATTCGCCAAGTGGTGTTATAATTATTTCCCAAAGTAATTATAAATTAAATTTACATACTAGCAGTTAAAGTTGGCTGCATCCTTTAGAGTAAAGAAGTTGAGCGATAACATGTAAAGAATGCTTATTTTAAAAACACATATATGGTTAGGGTAGAAAAAGATGCATATTTTGATTCTTTAATTCATTTGGTAGATAGAGAGGATGTGGTAATTTTTAATAACACGTATTTTTCAGCAGAGTATATAAAGTGACTTTTCTCATAACCCAGAGGCACTAATACTAGAAATATTAGGTTAGTAAATGAAAAGAAGTATAAGACTTAAAAAATAGGAGACAAGGCACCTGCTCCTAAAATATATTAACATTTGTCTAAGAAGAATATATTCACAAAAAGACCATATGTGTCACAGCATACCTGTCAACTTTTGCATCACCCTTTTAGAATTCGCCTGTCTTCATGATGTTCCTCAAGTTCTCTATGACGCCTTCCCTTATCCCTCAACCAATGGGAATCTCTCTTCCATATTCCTTCATTGATCTGTGTCACACATTTATGTGGCAGCATAGTCAATATTTTTTGGTTTGTGTCCTTTTCTAAGAGTATTTTTAATATCTTCTTAGGCCATGGATTAGCGTTTTGAAAGCCTGGGCTGGGTCTCTTACTTTGTGTACCCCTGAAAGGCCTTGTAATATGGGTTCTCCATACATACATGTTGAAGGAGTAATGGAATAAAATGATTTGCAAAGCTTTGATATTTATTGACTAAGTTTTATTCCACTGTAGAGTGTGTTCCTGTGTAGTCTTCTCAGTGATGTGTATTGAACTGTTCTGTATGGGCTCTGTTCAGTTGGGGAAGATATGTTAGTTGTTAACTCTTTACTTGAAGAGCTCTTTCCTGGGAAATCTTACAGGCTTTTGGGAACAACATGGGATTAAAACGTTTTAGGTCTCTCTTCTCTCAGTACATTGCAGGTACTTACTGTGTTGTTATCTCAGTCTAATTGCTTTAATGCTTTCTCTTAAGATACTGTGTGAATGAAGAATCTGAGATGTATCGATAAAAATGGTGCAATGTGGTGAAGCAGAGGTGATACTAGAATTCTATTATCAAAGTGACCTTTAAGTGCTTTCAGAATTTTCTGTTACGTAATTTAGTAATAAGTTGAGTTCATTGCGTTCACATGAATTCTTGTTAATTCTTTTTAAAATGATTAACATTTGAATAGTATATGTTGATATAGCATTTCTACATTGCCTTTATAATTTAAAATATATTTGTTATTATATCTGATGCATTTTATGAGAAGACATTAAAGCATGCTCAATGAACTTATAGATCATTTTAAATTCAGAGTCTTAATAACTGCATGCTTTAATATCTTCTCATAAGAAAATGTGTCAATGTCTGAATATGTAGCTGCTTTTTAAAAAAATAAGTAAATATAAAACAAAACAAAATGAATGAACATAAATGCTTTGAAAATATCCTTAAACATTAAAGAAAAATATTGAACCTGAGCTCTTTGGAAAAATGCAAAGAAGCTTTACTCTTTTCATTTGGTTCATGGTTGGAAAAGGCTTGGAGAATGGAAGAGAAGCTTCCCTGGGATTGGAAGAACATCAGGCAGAAGCCTCTAGACTAGGGGGCTGAAGAAAGCGCACTGAGGAGACCCACATTAGAGTCCCCTTGCTATTCTTGATGAGGACTCTCTCCTGAGGTACTCTCCTGGGGGAAGTCTTACGGCTTCCAGCCTGTGCAGGCTGGTAAGGGAGTCACCCAACGTCTTGAAGACCTCCATATCTTCACATGTTCAGGAAGTGACTTTCGAGGAATTCACACAGAAGAGCTTATTCAGGCACATCAAGGTTTGATTCAGGTTCTTCTCACACCGTGGAAACCTTTATGGCATCCAAGTTATTCTTCCATCAGTGATGGCCTATGAGCTCCAGGCATGATGTTGGAATAAAAGCTTAGGGAGAAAATATAGAAGGTCCTCTCTTCCCTTTCAGGCAAGCACATTACATGAGTTTCACTCCCAGGTATATCTAACACTATTCTGGTGAGAGTTTCACTTCCAGGATTATCTAACAATATTCTGAAGACAAACACAATCAACTTTCTACTCTAGATTTAGAATTAGAGCCTTCTACTAGCTAAGGATGGACAGATGCAAATGGAGCTCCTAACCCAAAGTGCTATTTCAAATATACTAATGGGCTAACCAGGATTCTAATACACTTATTGAGGCAAGGGGGTATCGCAGTTTTTTTCTAGCTAATTACATATCTTGAACACATTCATCAATGAAAAGCATTACTAATGTACTTTATGCTAATTCATAGATGTCCTGGGGATATATGTGGATAAGTCTGAATCACTTGTATAGCTACCCTGAGCACAGATTTTGAATAAAGATCCTTTCAAACATAAGTAACACTTCATCACCACCATGACCAGCGTAATTATAATACATAAATATTTTAAAGTATAAGACTGACAATATTACATTTGAGTAAATGACTTATAAAAGACATTCAGCCAAATGAACAGTTTGTCGCAAGTTAGGGCTTTTGATTGATAGACTATTCTCTAGTCTCCTCATCTTGATTAGATGTTTTTTTCCCCACTATCTTAAGAACTTACATGGGTGCAGATCTAGTGAGCTCTTTCACTCTTATTCCTTAAGTTTGTGCTCTGACTACTACCAGCCCACTCAAATGGATCTTATCAGGGTCAATAAGGACTACTATTAATATAATGATAAGTCATTGACCCATTCTTGACTCTTATGTTAACCTATCAGTAACACATGACACAGCGAAATTTTCACTCAAATGTCATCTCTTTGAGGCCTTTCTCAGTCACTTGATCTAGAATTCTAAGTCCCTGCCTTATTACTTCCTTTCCACTTCTTTGCCTCTTCTTCTTAGCTGTTACGTGCATTTAATATGCTACAGGTTTTACATATCAGTCCCAGTTATTTTCTTTCTCCTCCCAACCAGAGCATGAGCTCCACGAGGGCTGTAATTTCTGTCTGTTTTATTCATTGTTTTATCACTGGTGCCTAGAACAATGCATGACACAAAAGAAGTGATTATTGTGCATGAATGAATGAAAAATATCATTTGTGGAAACCTAAACCAACATGAGCTTGTGGAAAGCAATGTGAGAATGTTTATATGTATAAAGAGGGTTTCAAAAAACTTGTTCATGTATTTTTTATTCCAATGAATTTATATTTAGAAATCTATCATAAGTAAATAATCAGAGACAAGATGCAAATTCTGAGTCCCTTAAGTATTATCACCACAGGCTGCTGGAACACATCTGATAGCCACATGAAACTATTTACTGCTAACCTGAGATTTGACTACAAACCATTGTTGTATTCCCCATCTCTGCAGATGCCGTGTATTGTTTTGTATTGTGCTGTGTGTCATAAGATGTTCACTTTGGTGGGGGTGATGTAAGATAGAGAGCTTCATTCACAGTCTTTGGGAGTTTACATTTATACAATTTTATGAAAGCAATTTTTTGCAACAAAAGACTTACAAATATTAAAATTGTTAACACACAAATTCCACTTAGAATTAATCATAAAGCAATACTCATACAGGCAACAATTTACATAAAAGGACAGTCATCATATAATTATTGATAATGGTTAAAAGTTGAAAACCTTAACGTTCAGAAATTAAATATTTATTCAGTGGAATATTTGTTTTCACAGACTAATAATCTGCAAAATGTCCTTGATAAGTGAAAAATCACATTTTTTTGAGAGCACAACTCCAAATCATCTTTTATTAATATGAAAAGGGCATATTTAGCAAAAGACACACTGAGAAAAGAGTCACTGTGGCCCAGGACATGGGGCAGAGAGGTGCCAGGCCTGAGCCCCTGCTGGGAGAGAAGGAGGCTCAGGACAAAGTGGAAGTGCTGGGAAGAGCTGCGTAGTGGGGCCACAGAAAGCTCCAGTGGGCAACACTGTTGGCAGGTCATGGGTGGCACTCACCGGGACCTCGCTGCTAACTCTTGTTTTTGGGGGTGGCACAGTTAGTGCTGCCACCTCGAGTGAGAGCCGCACCTTGGTTCCTGGAGGGCACCCACCAAGGGACACAGGACAGGAAGTCCAGGATGGCTAGTGCAGCTCGGGATGAAGGCCAGGGAGAAGCGGGTGCTCTGCAATGGCCAGGAAAGGTCCAGACCCTGAGGCTGAGGGGCTTCCTGTTTCGTGCGGACGCTCCACTCCGTCTCTGCCAGGCACTCTCCGACTAGGGCCCGGGCATGGATGATATCTCTCTTCAGGCCCTTCATGGTGCTCTTGCTGCCAGCATAGGTGGGCCGGATCTCTTTGCTCATCTCCTCTATGACCGACAGCAGGTCCTTGTAGGGTATTCTGGGAGTCCTGGGCGCTGGTGACTTCATCTCCCGCACAAAGCCCATGGAAGGCGGCCCGAAGTCGTTAAACAGTGGTCTGAAAGGGGCAGCGGCCCCTGACTTTGAGCCCGAAGGCGATGGGACGCTTCGTGACCACGCCCACTTCATGGACCAGCGGGGCCAGCAAACTGAGGCTCAGCGAGGGTAGGCGGCAGGCCAATATTGCAGAACTCAGGTTGTCTTCATTTCGAGGTCTCCACCGTCCTGTAGACGAGCAGGAGTGGAGCTAGATCCTCACCTGGTAGGGATTGGGGTGCACGGCCCAGGGGAGCTGGAGCAGGGGGTGAAAAATCACTAAACAAGGAATCCAATTTTATATTAACAGCATATATCTTTTTTAAAATATAAGTATAGAGAAAGGGGATGAAATCAATGTTACAATGTTATCTGTGGAATTTGACATGGGTGATTTTCCTCACTAGAATATTAAGGTAGAATAAAAAATAGAATGGGACAGTAAAAGTCAGGTTCTTGATTGAAAATCTCCAGGTCTCCTTGCCCAACCTTTTACATTTGCACAACACTTACATGTCACCTTCTAACAATTGATTCTCCTAACCGCCCTGTGAGGTTGGCAGGTCAAGTATCATTATCTGCAGTTATTATATATAGACCCAGAGAGGTTAAGAGATTTGCCCAAGGTAACCCAGTTAGAGGGTAATAGAACTAAAATTAAAAAAAAGATTAAAAAACTCCATCTCTTCCAGTCACATGCTTTCCCCTACACTGTTCTAAACTATTGTACTAAAAAAATTAGAAAAGAGAAAGGCAGTGATTGTGTTCTCCTGAAAGCTATTTGAGTGTGCTTCTATTAGTGCCAGACAGCTTTGAAGTCATTGATTGACCCTGAGAGATGATGAGATTGTGCTATATGGAACTTGGCCATCGTTACCATGTGATTTTCAATTAAGAAGCAAGACAAAAGTATCCAAGTGTCATGGTCATAACCTGAAGGGTTCAGACAAGCTACTAGCTGCATACGAATCAGGGAGGACTAATCATTTGTCTGTGTGTGCTGACTGTCATTTTTCAGAAGAAATGGTCTTTCACACTTGTGGCCAAGCTATTTTATTTTTCGTACTATGGGTGTTGTCATTTGTGAATTAGGTCTTTAACTTATTTTTGACTCTTGGGAAAACTTATTCCAGAATATTCATTGAACAATCACTACAATAATACAGAATGTGAAAGTGTGTTGTTGAGAACAGAACAACTTTGAGAAGTTCAGCAGGAAGACTGCCGGGGAAAGCATAAAAAGCTGTGAACTTAAAGATGTGGGATCAATACAGCCAAGCTGATGGTCCAACTGTCTAACTTTCAGCAAGTCACAACCACTAAACTTCATAATTCATAAACCAGTGCTATTAATCTCTATCTCATAAAGTAGTGAAGATTAAAATAAAATAACTTGTGCCAAAGGGTCTAGCCCTATAATAAAGTGTAAATTTGCTGAATACATTTTTGTTTTGTTTTGTTTCAGTGTAGTGATATAGAAACAGTATCCTCTAGGATGTTAGCTGGAGACTTTAAGGGTAAGCACCTTACTGTGAGAAAGAGCGACTTCATGAAGGAAATGTCATTGGTGCTATGTGATATGCCCTTATGAATTGGCCACTAAGGAGGACATGAAGGAGCCACGTGAAAAATGTTGTAATCATGCCTACCAATGGCAGCTACTTAGGTGTCATTGTTGATTGATCTTATTGCAAAAGGTAAGAAGTACTCTTTCTCAGGTACATTGTAAAGAAGATGAAAAGGACATATCTACCTCACACTATTTTTTTAATATCTTAATTGTAAAGCAAGCTGCAACTGTCAGAAAACAAAATTGACATGATTGTCACTCATACTTGAATGAATTGATATTATTAAGCACTTTCTTGTTTATCTCTTGGCACACTTTTTATTGACCTATATAAAATTTACTTATTTTAGTAATACATTATTATGAGATGTGGTTTTTATTCTCCATTTTTTACCTCACCATCAATTGGATATAAATTCTGTATCTCAAATATGTGGATCTCAGTTTCACCTTTTAAGACTTTTTACCAATTCAGTCATTATTTCAAGATCTTTTTATCCTGTTATTGACGTCTCTAGGTCCCAGACACTTTGACTTTTATTTTTGAGTGATGCACTTGACAATTTAGTTTTAGGGTCTCCCTGGGTACCATGAATGAAATAATTTGATGACCATGATGTCATGCTCAATAATCATTCATGAATCCTCCTTTAGGACATCTAGAAACTCTTACCCAAAAATCAAAGAAGACAAGATTATCAATTTCTCAGAATGAATTAACTTTTAATATTAATGCTAATGTCACAGCACATAAAGATGCTTCTTGTGGTTAAGTTTGAAGATGCAGAAATCCTTGTCAAGTTACCAAGCCAGAGATGTGCTGTGATCATTTGCTCTTTATCTTTGTTCTTAGTGCTATGCCTGCTGGCTACTTGGCAGGGTGTATCCTAGGTATTCCTTTGTAGAGCATGTGTCCTAACTCTGTGTTCTAGGTTCATTTGCTCACTCATCCATTTAACAAATAACTCTTGGGTGCCTACTATATACTAGGCACAGTTTTCTGAACTGGGGATACATAAAAAAATAAAAAATCCATAGCTTTATGGAGCTTATATTCTAGTATGAGTCACTAAAAGTTAGCAAGTAAAATAAACAGGATGTTAGCAAAGGTGTCCAGATTAGTGTTGCCAAACCAGTAAATACAGCCATATAAGAGACTTACTTCAAAAATTTATTTAGTGATAAGATGTTTGAAAATCTTCAAGTAAAACAAGTATTTTCATGTCAAAATTCTACCACTGTCAACATGTGGAAACATGATGCAATTCTAGTTTGTACCCAGATGGCATGGTTTAGGGCTGGTCACAAGTGAAATATCTTAAGTGTTTGTGTGGATAACCTTGGCTTTAGTCACTATCATTTTGTACATAGTGTATAAAAAAGCAAGCTCCTTTTCTGCGGCTTCCAGTTGACCTTCTACAGAGTTTCTACAGAGTTGTTCCAAAAATATTTGAATAGTGGAAGTCTCATAAGAAGCAGCATGTGACGTCATCTTAAAAGCTGAGCACTTTCCAGGGTATTTGGACATTTGTTTAAAACAACAAAATTAATATCTCTCTTATGGTGTTATCATCGTCGAATGAATGTCATCAAATGTCAATCTCATGATAACAGCCTTATCCAGTAGATGGTAATACTGGGGCAGTGTTGTTCCTAAGCTCCTTGTCAGCAATGTAAACATTGCCAATATTCCTAGGGCTTGGGAAGATTAATATTAGATGAGGCTAAGAAGCGTGGGCTGAACTATAAAAATATCTTGTTTATAACAAGGTCCCATAACAGGACCTGGCCTTGACTCACTTGGAATGTCTGGGTGGACATCAGAACAAATTGCACTATTAGAATTTGATAAAAAGCCTCATTTGCTGCTTAAATTTGAACATTACCCAGATGACTAGAAAATAATGTGGAAAAATATTCAACTCTCTGCTTTTGCAATATCTCCCATTGAATGTCATAATGGATGGATGAGCATTTCAGGAATAAATACTGGCAGTTAGAAATACTGTGTCCTGTAAGTCATTTGAGCTATTTGTGGGAGGTGTGAGTACCTAAAAAAATTCAGGTTTTGGTAAGAAGGAGGAAGGGTTAACAGACGGTAGGTAAACAACACACCCAGCTGCACACTCCAAATTAAAATTGAAGCCATCACACATTTTGTTTGCATATGCTACTAATAGTTGTTTTGAAATATAATAAATTGTCCTGTAGGGTCAGCATAACAATCTAGTTGGCACAATTTGGAATTAGTTGTATTAATTATGTGTTTGTTGGTGTTGTGAATAGGGCTTTGCTATTACTGGGTAAACACTAGTACTTGAGTCTTTTCTTCAAAGCATATATATGTATGTATGTATGTATGTATGTATGTATGTGTGTATATATCCCAACAAAGGAGCTCATTTGAGAATGTGTGCAGCAAAATAATATTGTAGCTTCATGTAGGAAACGTGACAGGAAAGGTAATCACCTAACTCAGAACTCATAAAAAGCCTGATGTTTTCTCTTATTTGTCCTTTATATGTGTATATATATATATCTTGAACCTTGCAATAGTCTATGGAGAATACATGAAACCACATATTATGATGCTAAGGAATTAAAGACATTTGTATTCCCCTGACTATATTTACTAATACCGTTCTTGTTCTGTTGCTATTTGTTATGTAACAGATCAAATATATGACTTAGCCCCCATATATGTTTCTAACTTGAAAAAGAGTGTGAACAAAGTCAAGTGATGGTGATTTGCTGCTTTGAGTGTTGAGCATTTTCTGCTGGTTGTTCTTCTCTTTCACAGTGTTTCTGGGCACTAAAGTAAAATTCTGACTGAGTTCATATTGCTGAGAATAGCTTCTAATTATTTGTTTTTATTGTGTCTCTCACACCTGACATTGTAACAAGTATTTTGATGCCACTATTGAAAATTATAGTTTCAGGGCCAAGACAAGCGTTAAGAGCTGTTAAGTCCCTGAGCCACAAAGAACCAGTGTTAATGAAGCCATCCCCACTTGCAATATTACTAAATTTTATGTAATAGACTGTGTTTTTCCAATGTTTCCTAATGACGGTCCTTGCACACTTTTACAACACTTGGAATGAACCTTATACTCACTGCCAGGGAAAGCCAGGTGAGCCACTGTGTGCAGAGCAGAATGAGGTACTACTGTTGACTGTCACACCTGCTGTGATTTCCTCTGGAAATGGTGGCTTCCTAGTTGCACAAACTGACATACTGTGTCGCACAAAATTATGATGTCTTCCCTCTCTAGCCAACTACATACTTGTCACCTCTAAAACTGTTAAAATCTGTATTTATGTAGGGTATTCAGTTTTACTTTTTGCTTTGTAATGTGTCTCAACTGTATAGAGCTGTAAAACAAGGTTCCAGTGTATCCATTGGTAATTTTTATTTTCCATCTGTTGAAGCCATTTGAAAAAGCTGATGGTCTCTTACTAGCTCAAACTCAGAGCTCGGAAAATAATAGTTTATAATATTCCCATGGTGCTTTTTAGAGTCATTTTTTTTCTTGGTACTTAATTTTTTTCTTTCTCTGGGTGATAGTTTTTTACTTCCAGCATAGAACTGTAGGTGTTTGGCTGTCTCTTTTTTAGATTTAATGCCACACACTGCGTTCCACTGCTACAACATGTGTGTACAATAAATTTTCTTGTAAACTGAGGGTTTCAAGGCTAGAATTCTGTCAAGCTTATATTTTCAGAGCTCTTGAAATATTTTCCACTTAGCAACCTCTTTGCATTACTTGGAAAGCTTTTATGGGGCTTGTCAGTCAAAAGGATGACTCTAACCAAAGAAAGAACAATTCAGAGAATGATTTTTAGAATTAGTGTTAGCTTCATAGGTGAATCAATGGCTGTAACGATTTGCATTGGAAGTGTTCAAAAGGCAAATATTTAGCCTCCATTTACATCGTGTATACTAAGGGAGATAATTGCTTATCACATATCCATATTTTGTCTATTTTCTAAAACTCAATGTTACAGTTACTATTTACCCCATTTTGAGCTGATGTTTACAGGAACCGAATATAAAACATAGATTAGTGAGGACAAGATGACATAAAGGTGGATGAGTACAGATATATGTATATATCCACAAATCTTGCTCTGAGTCATTGTGTTTTTTTTTTTAATCTAACTAAAAGACTGAAGTGAGAACAATGTTTTCAAAGATAGCTATACCTCTGTCTGTGTTTCAGAATTACTTGGGTCACCTTCTGCATTGACACTGGCTTGCCCAGAATCCAGGAGCACATACTGCTGATCCTATCAGTAGTTATGGGGAAAATATTAATGGGAACATTATTAATTTATGGAGATTTCCAATGACCCATATGCACTCTTTGACCAACAAATTGTGTGTGCAAAGAGTGTGTGTGTGTGTGTGTAAGAAAGAGAAAAAGAGAGGCAGAGAGATGGAGAGGCAGAGAATACAGCATTGCTGGCTACACTCAGCCAGTTGACCAGGGTAATGGTGGCTCTGCAAGGGGCGTCAAGACCTGGCCTTATACCTGAAATGATGCCTGACTATGAATAAGGTGTAGGACAGGATTCAGTGTTTTCCCCTGGATGTTTAAACTGCATCTTAGTTGTTTTCTTCATCCTCATTCTCATAAAAAGATTCCTGCAGTGCAAGTTCCCAATGCATATTCACCTTGGGTGTTTAATTTAAGTAGCTCTCCACCTTCATCTCAATCCTGAATTGCCATGTGTAAACTTGTCAGTGATAATGGCTAATATTTACAAAACATGTTTTGAATGACAGGGATGGCTCTAGATCATTTATATGCATTATTTTATTTCATTGTCTTAAATATCTTGTGAGTTTCCTACAAGGAACTTTTCTTAAGGTCTCAAGAGATAGTAATTGGCAGAATATGGAATTAATGTCACGAATGTCTCCATGAACTTTTTATTTAGACCACAAGCCCTAGTGTTTCTAAGATGTGAAGTGTGTTTTAATTTTAATCAGTTTCTCTTATGTCAGACTGAAGTCTTACTGCTGAGCCTATGTTGATTAGATAAATATTTTCTAGCCATGAAGAGATCTGGAGTGACTATTTCTCTGGAATTTTGAGTATTAATCATTGCCTACCCATGTCTTGAGCTCCCATCACGCCTTCTTACACCTCAAGTCTACGTTAATCTGTGCTACTCCATGCTTTGCCTTCCTTGATCATCAGTGTTAGCCCCTACCCCAATTGATTTCCCTCAAAGTCACATTTCCGTATCTATGCTCACACACAGGTGAGAGCCAACAAATATTTCATTTGTGTAATACAATTTAGCATTCCGAATGAAAACCCATGGATGCACAGGTGATATTGTTTATATTGTAATTCAGAGCACATCAAGTATAATATTTGTTGTACACAAGTTATCCTTTCATAAGAATTTCTAAGACAGAATTTTAGATGACATAGTGCATGCTTCACCATCCTATTTTGACCCCAAAAGTTTTTATTTTAATGTTCCATTTTATTTTAACTAATATAGATATTTATCTACAATTGTCTCACTTTTGTATTTGGAAAAACCATTTATATGTGATAAAGAACAATTGCTGAATACTTGACTACTCACATATATACATGTTTCTTATTTAGGGGACATATATTACTCTGGTGACAGGGTCTGGTGCCACTGTGACCAGTCCTCTTGTCTTGTTTGTCTTACCGAGAGTAGACTGCCATGATTCTGTTGAAATATCTCACATTCCTTATACCCTTATTTTGAGGAGAAAAGCAGAATTCCTGAAAGTACATTTCATAGACCACTCATAGAGGTGCCTGAGGGAAGATGCATCATGGTGATATATGCAGAAATTCTTGTATAATATATCCACAGTCTTCTTAGAGATTCCCAGAGAACTTTAATATTTTAAAGGTTCTGAGAAGTCCTGATGAATGAAATATCTTCACTGTTCTGTATACTTATTTGGTCACATAATTCTCTTTTCATATAATAAATCTTGTCCTGTAGAACTGAGGTCGTATATAGCATATTTTGATAAGATAAATGCTATTCTAGAAACTTTATATTAATTGGATAAAGCTGGAAAGCTTAACTAGTCTCTAGGTTCTTCTGATTGACTGGGACAAGTATAGGAAAAAGGCTGTGAGTTTTACATCAATAAAACTACTCATAATGCTACTCAATACTTACTCTTATAATTTTCAAAAGTTAAAAAGACCATGTGGATTCCATTTCAGCCAAACAGAATGATAATTGAAAAATTAAACTTACTGGAGATTAAATTGGTTCTGGGAAATCTTGGTTTGATACTTCCATCCTAGAGCACTTACAGGATATGCATAGAAACCTGCATAATTGCAAGTAGAGAGCACCTACCAGTCGATGACCTCCATCCATTCAGGTGAGAAACAGTCCTGTGTACCCTTGGTATTCCACTTCAGCTGTTATTATGATTCTCGTAGGCTGGTGGTAATCAGATCAAAGAAGCAATACTGCTGTAAGTCATACCCAAATAAGTTGAAGGATTATAGACAGAAGTAAATTTTAGTTCACAGGGAAAATTTGATGAAGCATTAGGAAAATAAAGCTCATAACTGCTGGGTGATTTGGTTTTACTCCTCCCCCTTTATTAATCTGTAGTTTTCCTCTGAGTTAAATCCTGTGATAATTAAAAACATAGTATTGATTCTTATTGCTAGTTTAGCATGTTTATTTATCAGTCAACATTTAATACATATTTATAAAACACCTCCTGTTTACCTTGCCAAGAGATACAAGAATAATCAAGGCACAACCTCTGCCCTCTCTCATGAAACACATAGTCTACTAGGAAGACAAACAGGTGTCAATAATCCCTCTGTTGACGTGATATGCATGTGGAAGGTATGGGCAGGACAAAGGGGGATCGTTAACTCTGTCCTACTTTTGGGAATTTATAATACTTGATTGTAAAGGATTTGGATGACTAAGCCAGGTAAACAAAGGAGAAAGAAACATTTTATGTGTGGAAAGCAACATGTGCTGAGGCATTGCTGTACTGAAGAGCAAGGTGTTAAGCGATCAGCAATTACTATAGTATTGCTGAAGCCTCAAGAGTGCTGATAGGAGTGAAAGTAGATAAAGCTGGAGCCAAATTATGAAGACTCTTTCCTGTTAAGCAAAGCAGTTTTCACTTTACTGCAGGTAATGGGGGAGCTTCTGATGGGTTTTAAACTTAAAGACAGTCCGGATGTTTGGTACCCTCTTAGCCTTCCCCAAAATTATAATCTATGCACTACTATTTCATGTGTCTATGCCTTCCCAATACTAAATTGTCTTCTGATTTTTTCTTCCACAAATGACAACAGCATAGGAGAGCTGCTTTTCTACTACTTAAACTTTCAGTGTGTAATATCATCTTTGCCTGCTTTCTGTTGTGGTATATCTACTTGCCCTTCTAATAAATAGATTTGTTAGCATAATTGAGATAGTTATTTGACATGCAAGTGATAAACAATAGGAGATGATAAAATATTTCTCACAGGATTTAGGGTCCTTGTCTCAAATGTCCTCAATTTCACTTTCAGAATCTTATTAAACTTGGATGCTAGACCATGCATGAAGGATAATATGTCTTGCTGTTAGTAAAATGAGTGCTGTTTCCGTGGTAATCACCTTAGATTGGCTCAGAACAGCGTACCCACTTCTGCGGCTGCATGGAGAGAACACTGTTGCTTAGTGTGACAATGTCAATGGAATATGCCATTCTATTAATCTCCAGCCCTGGGATACAAAATTTCCTACATAATGTGGTGATCAGCCATTTCTGTTATGATTTTATGGCAAAAGCCAACTGGCTAATGCTTTAATTATTGAGGAGATATTTTCACAAAGTTACAGCACAGAATCTTTAGGAGGATGTTTTTTCATATCTCAAGGACAACGAGACTGTCTTGGGGGACACAGGGATGTTTGAGATTTGGGGTAAGAGCCATTTAAATTTTTTTTCAAAATTTGAATTGTTTTGATTATTAAAATCTTGATTGAGGAAATGTGTAAAACAAAGCAAGTATTTAAAAACTAGCTATAATCCTACCACTCAGAGAAAACCAATGTTAAAATATTTAGTACTTTCCTCTATTAATGTGCATCTCCAGTTCCATGCCAATATTCATATCTTATTCTTGTGGCCATGTCTGGTAAAATAAGAAGAATCACACAAATTTTACTGAGCCCACAATATGTCTAAAGCATTGTTCTCAAATCTCTCTGTGTATTTTCTCACAGAGTCCTCACAAAACTATTCGCTAGATATTATTATTACATTTTACACATGAGGAACTCAGAAAGAAAAAGATTAAGTGATCTACCACAGTCACGCAGCTTGTCAAGTGGTGGAGCCACATTCAAACTCAAGCTTCAAAGTCCAAGCCATAAAGAACATGCTGTGCTTCTATGTATTCACAAGTAAACATACATAGGGGCAGTAGAACATTTTAAATACGTATGTTTAAAACTAATGGCAATTTTATACTGCACAGTTTCATTCAGTTGTTTAATTTCTCCTTGCTAGTAGTTGAAAGTTGCATCTCCCTAGAAATGCTGTGTAATGATTTACTGTCATGGAACTCTGCTTGATGTACACAATAGGGATATAAATATGTTGCCTAACTTATTATTTTTAATACTGAAATTTGCTTAAAATAAACTTTTAACCTGCTACATTTTCATTATTATATTAACCTGAAGAAAAATTCTTTGTAAAGCTATTTAATTAAAATCCTTATACTAGATGGTATTATTCCATTCTCACATAGCTATAAAGAAACACCCGAGACTGGGTAATTTATAAAGAAAAGAGGTTTAATTGGTTCATGATTACATAGGCTATACAGGAAGCATAATGTTGGCATCTACTTGGTTTCCTGGGGGACCTCAGGAAACTTCTAATCATGGCAGAAGGCAAAGGGGAGTAGACACTTCACATGGCTGGAGCAGGAGGAAGAGAGGGTGGAGGTGCCGCACACTTTTTAACAATCACAGCACTAAGGGGATGGTGCTAAAGCATTCATGAGAACTGCCCCCACCGCCCCACAATTCCATCACTTTCCACCAGGCCCCACCTCCAACACTGAGGATTACAATTCGACATGACATTTGGAGGGGACACAGTTCCAAACAGTATCACAGACCATACTTAGATAATAGGCAAAACAGAAATTATGAACTCTAAAAATTAGTATCAGTATCAATTTTTTTATGTGATGGGGTTCACTTTTGAGTTATTTTTATTGAGGCATAATCTGAGTTTTAAAAATGTAAACATGCATGCGTCCACCTGCACATGAATTCCATCATCCAAGTAGGTTCCTTTGTGCCTATTCCCAGGCGATCCCCCACACATCCTCCAGAAGTAATCACATTCCTGATGTCTATTACTGTGTATTAGTTTTGTCTGTTCTAACATGGAATCACACAGCAGGCATTGTTTTGTATATTTAATATCTTGGTGTTATGTTGAAGAATCAGTAAGTACTATAGCAGGAGTCATGAACTACACACAAGTTGTAGGCCAAATTCGGTCATTTGCTTTCTTTTGTAAATAAGTTTTATTGAAACACAGCCAAACTCATTCCTTGACGTATCTTCTATGGTTTCTTGTGCATTTCAACAGGAGAGTTAAGTATGTGAGACAGAGATCATTGGTCTGCAAAGTGTAAAGTATTTATTATCTGTGTCTTTACAGAAAAATTTCCAAATCCCTATAATTACTAAAACCACAAGAGTGCTGAGAGAAGTACTGGCAGATAAAACTTGAACCTGATTATGGAGGCCCTTGCCTGCTAGAATTTTTCACTTTATCCCAAAGGCAACTGGAAGTTTCTGATGGATTTTATGTGCAAAGATGAGGCTTTGTTTCACTAAGCATGTTTTGAGACTCATTAATGTTGTTCCTTGTATCACTAGTGTGTTTCTTTTTATTGCTGAATAGTGTTCCATTATATGAGTATATTTTTCTTTGTCAATTAATATTTGGATTGCCTTACCATTTTTACTATCATAAATAACCCTACTATGAGCATTCTTGAATAAATGATTTTGTGGACATATGTTTTCATTATCTCAGTAAATATCCAGGAATGGAATTGCTGCATTATAGGATAAGTATATGTGTAACTTTATAAGAAATTTCTAAGTCATATTACAAAGTGGTTTTACCATTTTACACCTTTATCAACAATTCATGAAAGCTCCACATTTTTTTCTAAAATTGTGATGGTAGTGTTAGTATTTAATTTTACTAATTCTGGTGAATGTGTAATGATACCTTATTAGAGTTTTTATTTATATTTTATTGATATCTGATGATGCTGAATACATTTTAATGTGTTCATTGGCTGTACATATTATTTTGTGAAGTGTCTGGTCATGTCTTTTACTCATTTTCTTTATTATTGCTAAAATACGAGGTTTTATTTACTTGCAATTAGTATTATTTGTTTTACATTTTAGTTTTTTAATTGGAAATTATCAAATTATAGCTGTATATATTTATAGGGTACAAAGCAATGTCATAATTTATGAATACAATGTTGAATAATTAAATCAAACTAATTAACATATTCATCATTTAAAATATTTATCTTTTTTGTGGTTACAATATTTGAAATTTACTCTCTTAGCAATTTTGAAATGTAGAATATATTATTGTTTATGATATTTATCCCACAGTGCAATATATCTCAAAGAAAAAAAAACAAAAACAAAAACAAAAACACTTATTTTTCCTGTCTAACGAGGTTTTTCTGTGCTTTCACCATCATCTCCTTATCCCCCTCACCTTGTAGTCTCTGATAACAACCAATTTTCTCTGCTTCTTTGAGTTCAATTGTTTCAGATTCTACATGTAAGTGAGAATATGCAGTATAGTATTTGTATTTCTGTGCCTGGCCTATGTCACTTCACATAATGTTCTACAATTCTAAACATATTGTCACAAATGACAAAATTTTTTTCTTTTTTAAGACTAAATGGTATTCCATTGCATACATATACATACATATATATATATACACACACACACACATATATATAAAACATTTTCTTTTTTCATTCATTTGTTGATGAATACTTAGGTTGATCCCACAACTTGGCTATTGTAAATAGTGCTGCAATAAATAGGGGTGTGCAAATATCTCTTCAGCATACTAATTTCAAGTCTTTTGCGTAAATACTCAGAAATGAAAGTGCTAGATTATATGGTAATTCTATTTTTAGCGTTTTTGTGGAGCTTCCATATGATTTTCCATAGTGACTGTTCAGTCATACATTGTTTAGTGATGGGGATATGTTATGACAAATGTATTGGTAGATGAGTCTGTCATTGTGTAAACATCACAGAGTGTACTTACAAAAACCTCGATAGTACAGCCTCCTTCACACTTGGCTATATGATACAGTCTATTGTTCCTAGCTATAAACCAATACAGCGTGTTACTGTACTGAATACTGTGGACAGTTGTAACACAATGGAAAGTATTTGTGTACCTAAATAATCTAAACAGCAATGATACAGTAAAAATATGGTATGTAAGATAAAAAACAGGATACACCTACATAGGGCACTTACTATAAATTGAGTTTGCAGGACTGAAAGTTGCTCTGGGTGTCAATGAGTGACGAGAGAATGTGAAGGTCTAGAACATTACTGTCCACTGCTGTACACTTTATAAACACTAACTTATGCTAAAATTTTATATTAAAATTTTCTTTCTTCAATAATACATTAACCTTAGCTTGCTATAAATGTTTTACTGTATAAACTTTTAATTTTGATCATCCTTTTGATTCCTTTGTGATGACATGGTTTAAAACACAAATCGTACAGCTGTACAAAAATATTTCTTTCTTCATATTCTTTTCTGCAAGCTTTTGTTTATTTTAAATTTATTGTATTTTTAAAAATTTACTTTCTAAATGTTTTTATTAAAAACTAAGACATAAACATTAGGTTAGACATTAATGTTTAGTTTTTGTTAAAAACTAAGACACACATTAGGTTAATCTTCCACGTGGTTAGGATTATTAAGATGTCACTAGGTGATTTGAATTTTTCAGCTTCATTATAATCGTACAGGAACCTTATCACATATGCTGTCCGTAGTTAATATCGTCATGCAGTACACAACTGTGCTAATTTATGTTCCCAACAACAGTGTGAAAGGGTTCACTTTTCTCCATATCCTCACTATATCTGTCTTTTTGATAATAGTCATTCTGACAGGTGTGAAGTGATATCTTACTGTGGTTTTCATTTGCATTTCCCTAAGGATTAACAATTTTGAACATTTTTTCATATATCTGTTGGCCATTTGTATATCTTCTTTTGAAAAGTCTATTCTTATCCCTTTCTCATTTTTAAGTTATTTATTTTTTTTTCTACAGAGTAATTTGAGTTGTTTATATATTTTGAATATTAACCCCTCAACAAATATCTGGCTTGCAAATATTTTCTCCCAATCCATAGGCTGTCTCTTCACTCTGTTGTTTTCCCTGTTGTGCAGAAACTTTTTGAGTTTTTTATTTTTATGTGATCCCATTTGTCTATTTTTACTTTTTTTTTTTTTTTTCTCCTGCGCTTTGGGGGTCAAATCTAAGAGAGTCATTACTTATTTGTTTTTCCCTATGTTCTTTTAGTATTCTGCAGTTTCAGGTCTTACATTTAAGTGTAATCCATTTTGAGTTGATTTTTGTATATGGTGTGAGATAAGAGTCCAATTTAATTCTTCTGCATGTGGATATTCAGTTTTCAAACAACATTTACTGAAGAAACTGTCCTTTTTTCATTGTATTTTCTTGGCACTTTGGCAAAAATCAATTGACTCTGCATGCATGGGCTCATCTGTGGACTCTCAACTCTGTTCCACTGGTCAATGGGTCTATTTTTATGCCACTACTGTGCTGTTTTAATTACTATCTGTTTATGGTATAGTTTGAAATCAGTTAGTGTGATATCCTCAACTTTGTTCTTTTTTCCTTACCTATTTGGGTTTTTTTGGTGGTTCCATATGAATTTTAGAATTTTTTTTTATTTCTGTGAAAAATACTTTAAAATTTTAATAGGAATTGCGTTGAATCTGTAGATTGCTTCAAGTAGTATGAACATTTTAACAATATTAATTCTTCCAATCTATAAACATGGGATGTCTGTTCATTCAAATTGTGTTTTTATTCTTGAGTTATATGAAGTCTTTATACATTCTAGATACAAATCCCTTGTCAAATATGTGTATCACAAATATATTCATCCAACCTATGGCTTAAAAATTTAGTTTTTAAATGGTATTTTTTGATAAACTTTTGAATTTCATGAAATGTAGTTTGCAAATGTTTTCCTTTATTCTTTCTGTTTTTCTTTATATCATCTAAGAGGTTGTGAAGATATTCTGTCTCTCTCTGTCTCTCGTGTGTGTGTGTGTGTGTGTGATTTAGGAGTGTTATACCTTTAGCATTTACATTTAGTTTGATAGCCCTTATGAAATAATTTTTGTGCAGGGTTTATGAGATATAGGTCTAGCATTTTTTTTCCAGTTTATATATTAAGATTTCTATTTGTTGAAAAGATTTTTCATTCTCTGTTAAGCTACTTTGGTGTATTTGTTGAAAATGCCATACAAGCATTTGCTTATTTTTGTTCTCCTGAGCTCTTCACTTATTCTTATATTAATATTGTACTGCTAAAACTGTTGTAGCTTATTGTAAGCCTTAAAGTCAGGTATTGTAAATCTTTTAATTTTGTTCTTCTCAAGATAATTTTGGCTATTATGAATCTTCTGCATTACCATATAAATTTTAAAATCAACTTGTCAATGTCTACAAAAAAGCTGCCAATAACACACAATGAAAAAAGGACAGTCTCATCAACCAGATGGTGTTGGAAAATCTGGATATCCATATGCAAAAGAATGAAATTGGACCCTTATCTCACACTATATACAAATACCAACTCAAAATGAATTAAAGACTTAATAGACAGCATTGAACCTGTATGTCAATTTGGTAATTGATATCTTAATACTATTGAGTTTTCTGTTTTAGATATATGGCACATCATTTAACTGAGGCATTTAATTTTTCTCAGCAATGTTTTATTACTGTCAGGTTAGTACTTTTACTAATTTTAATTAAATTTATTTTTAGATTTTTATTATTCTGATTTTTAGTTTGTCTATTTTTCTCATACACAGAAACATGACTTATTTTCTTTGTTTATTTTTTGTTTATTGACCTTTTATTATACAAGCTTGTTACATTTACTCATTAGTTGTAGTAGTTTTCTTCATTTTTAAGATTTCTTAGTATTCTGTGTACATTATTATGTTATCTGTGAATAAAGGCAGTTTTATATTTTCCTTGTGCCTCCAGATGATTTTACTTTGTTTTCTTTCTATTCACATTGGCTTGGACCTCCAGTACAATTTTGACTGAAATAGAGTGGATATTCTTGACTTGGTTCCAATTTTAAAGAAGCAGCATTCAGTTTCTCACCAATAAGTATAATGTTTGTAGCTTTCTAAATAAATGCTCTGTATCAGTTTAAGGAAGTATTTGATTCCTTGGTTGCTGAAGCTGTCATAAATAAGAATTGAATTATGTTAAATATTTTTGATGTTATGATGAACATATAATTTTGCCTTTTTAATGTAAAACACTGGATTAAATTAATTTTCAAAATGATTGCCTAATTTTGCATATTGGGATACAATCTAGACAATCATGATCCTTTTGGTTTATTGTTAGACTCAATTTGCTAATATTTTGTTAAGTGTTTTTGGCTATGTTCATGAGGAGTATTTATTTTCTTGCCATGTGCATTTCCTGGCTTAGGTATGAGTTAGGTTACCTCATAAAATGATTTGGGAAATGTCCCCATCTCCTTTATATCACGAAACATTTTGCACAATATTAGCAGGATATTTGCTTTAAGTTTTGCTAGAATTTAACAGTGTAGTCATTTTTTTTGACTGAATTTTCTTTATGAGAAGTATATTTTAACTACAAATTAAAATTGTTAACAGATATACCACTATATAGGACTATTCAGATTTTCCATTTATTTTGCCTAAGTATTGATATATTAGTGTCTTATAAGGAATTTGTCCACTTCATTAAAATTCTAAAATATATTGGCATAAAGTTGTTTATAATATTCTCTTGTTATCCCTTTAAGGTCTCCAGTATCTGTAGCTTTGTCCTCTCTCTCTTTCTTCTATTGTTGACATGAGTAGTCTGTATTTTTTCCTATTTTTTTTCTTGATAAGTCCATCTAGGTGCATATTAATTATATTGTGACTGTCAAAACACCACCTTTAGATTTGATTAATTTTTTTTCTGAACTGTTTTTTTAAAATTTTATTGATTTCCAATACTATCTTCTATACTTCTTTTCTTCTATTTGAGATCAATTTACCCTACTTTTCTACATTCTTAAGATGACTGTTTTTTTGGTCACTTATTTCAAATCCTTCTGCCTTGCTAATGTACATGTCAAAAGCTATAAATTTTCCTATAAGTATATCCCACAAATTTTGATATATGGTGTTACTATTATTTAGTTTAAAATATTTTCTAATTTTGCCATGATTAATTCTTTGACTCATGGATTATTTTTAAGTGTACTCTTTAACTTAAAACTATTTGGGAATTTCTCAAATATTTCTGTAAAATTGGGGATTGCTCAAGTTTTACTTTGTTATTGATTTTTAATTTGTTCCTGTTTTAAGGAATATATTCTTTATGATCTCAGATCTTTAAAATGAATTTAGACTTTTTAATGGCCTGGCATCTGGTCTTTCCTGGTAAACATTCCATGTGCACTTGAAAAGAATTCAATGGAGATTATAGTTTTTAAGTATAATGTACCATATATATAGATATAGATACAGATATATCAATTTGGTTATATTGGTTGATAGAGTTTACGTTTTCTCTATCCTTGCTGATTTTCTTTCTACTCCTAAATCAACTATTATTGAGAGATTTATCAATAGAAAAGTTAAAACTTCCTGCAATTTTGGGGAATTTTATATATTTTCTTAGGATCAGTCAGCTTCTGTTTTATGTATTTTGAAAATCTGTTATTTGATGCAAGCATATTTATGTCTTCTTAATAAAATGATCTTTTATTACTATAAAATGTCCCTCATTATCTCTGGTAATATTTCTTATCTTGAAGTCTTTGTCTGATACTAACACAGGCACTCAAGACTTGATTTAAGTGTTTGCATGTTATATTTTGTCCATTATTTCATTTTTATTATTTGTGCTTTTATACTTAAATGTATATCTTGTAAACAGTATGCAAATGATGTTACTTTTTTTATCCAGTCTGACAATCTCTGTCTTTTAATTAGTGAGTTTAGTCCATTTATGTTTAATGCGATTGTTAGTCTGGCTAGGTTTAACTTGCTGTTTCATTTCTAGTTGTTCAGTTTGGGTTTTGTTCTCTTTCCTCCTCTTATGCTGCCTTGTTTTGAATTAACTGAGTATTTTAAAAATACTCAATTGTATCTTTTTACTTCATTGGCTAAATATGCTAAATTCCTTTATTGTGTCATGCCAGTAGCTGCTTTTAGCACTATTATATGTATTCTTAATTTATTTTAATCTACCATAAATATGTGACAGTATAGTTTCATTGTTTTTATACATTTTACTTCTACATATGATATAAATAACATATTTTGTTTTTATTTTGCTTAAACAGTCAATTAACTTTCAATAAAAAAATTCTATATATTCTTCTCTCTTTATTTATGCATTAAATTCTCTGGGTTTTTTTTTAGCCAAAAAACGTCCACCAATTTTTACCTGTAATGTAATTTCCTGGTCAATAATTTTCTCCACTCTCTACATGTGTAGTAACTTTTTGTTATTGCTGAACATTGTGGTTGCTACTTTGTTGTAATCTTAATTTAAAAAGTGTTAAATTTTATTATGGCAGTTAATTACTGGTACATCAACTTTAACTTCTCACTCTTGCTTTTCAACATTGTTAGGATGGTCTAGAGTAGTGTTTACTTCTAAGGTATAACCTGTGTGGCTTTCAATAAACTATCCAGGATATTAGGTGAGGTCTCTCAACTCTGGCTCGTAAGAGCTCATATGTATCTTAACATTGCTCACCATTTTAAATATATGTTTAGCTTACAGACCTCAAATTACTTTCTGCCAGGCCTCGTGGATTCTCGCTGTATGCATGCAAAACCTAATATTTAGCAAAAGACTTATAGAGATCCCTAAGAAGTGTTTTGGACTGCTTTCCTGTATAATTTTCTTATCTCTGGCACCATGCCCCACAATATTCAGCTGCCTAAGTAGTCTCACCCTCAACTCTCTGCCTCTTTATTTCACTGAGATTTCCATATTCTGCTTGCGCTGTATCTCTTTGGATGATGATTTACAAAATATTCTCAACTGAATGGAGTAGTCACTGGGCTCACTTATTTCTATTTTGCAAAGATCAACATCCTGTGCTATCTGTTGTACCAAAACTAAAAACAATTGCCTTATATGTTTTGTCCAGCTTTACATTTGTATATGGCAAGAAGGTCATGACATCAGTTACTGTTATGATTAAAGCTGAAAATCAAGCTAAAATGTTTTTGAAAAAAATCAGTTGCAGACCACAAGATCTTTCTCCCAATGCAATACAGTAAGTATTCACTTACTCTCAATAGATTCATAGAAAGTGCAACTTTAAACAAAACAATGTATAATGATACCAATTTTAACATAGACTAATTTATATGTGTGAGTTAAGTTCCTATAGCATATTTCTGGTTACAAACAATCACCAAACTTCTAAATAAGGACCAAAACATTAACATAAATGTGAGCTACGTATACATTTAAGATTAATAAAAACAAGATAAATATTTACCAAATTTTTGGATATCAGTGAGTGACAACAGCCATACTGGTGATGGGTTAAATCAAGAAATAAATGCAAGGTGAAAATTGAAATCAACACCTCTTACTGTTCTTTTTTTGCAGTTAAAAAATAACAAATATAGTGGTCTCACTGAGTGTTTTCATACCACTTTGTTTATTGTCATGCAATTGATGATTATCATAAACTGTACAAACTTTTATTTTACAATCATTTGCATTTTTTCGGTTCATTCATTTTCCAGCCCTCTTGTTTTAGTTCAGGAAAGTAAACCAATTGCTGGTGGACAGATCTTATACCAGGAGCTCAGGGTGCAAGGTGGGACTCCGCCCTGGACAGGATGTCATTCTGTTGCAGGGCATGCTCACACACAAACCCACATTCACTTATACTGGGACAACTTAGACACGCCAGTTAACCTAATGTGCATATCTTTATGATATGAGAGGAAACCTGAGTAGCCACAAAAAATGCATGCAAATAGGGGGAGAACGTGCCAGCTCCACACGGAGAGTGGACCTGGCCAGGAATCCATCTTTTTCCTCAACATTATAACAGAATGACATTGAATGAAATTACATTATTCAAGGACCTATTGTACTCAGTTATTTTCTTGAGTTTTCAATGAAGTTTTTCAGATGACCAAAATTCATACCAGCATAGTTAAAAGCCTTTGTGCTGCTCTAAGACTAACAATACAGATATATTTTGTTTAGCATAGAGAATGCGTTTTTAGAAATGGGAGGACAATACGTGGGCAACACGACATAATGCCTAAGAAGATGCAGTTTCATGCATTTTTCAGTTATTCTTCATTGTTCTTCAAGTCTTCTGAAGTGATGATATGACCCTGGCTGAAATTTAATCCAGGAACCATTTAAATGATCACTGGTCAGCCCATCATTCTGCCCCACACTACAATGATTTTCATTAAGCTTTCCAAAATGTCTAAGACCTTCCACCATTTCCTAACTTCCCAGTGATCTACTTTTTAGTTCTTGTGCTATTTCCTTGATCTGTTAAAAAATATAACACCAGCCTAATATATTATTTCATTGGTTTTCTTTGTGATGTATTTGGTATTATCACTTATATTCCTTTTACCAACCATCAAGCATTAAAAAACTTTCACCTAAACACAAAATAAGTATCAGAATTAGTACAAGTAAAGTAACCAACACAGTTGTCAGTGCATCAAAACCTTAGAGCAGAATGCCCATTTAATGAAATTATATATATAATTAATATAAATAAAACCTTTCACTTGTCTTTAAGCAGGTGATGGTGCCGACAGCAGGGAAAATATGTATTAATGTTCTGTAATTTCTCTTTTATATGTATATGTAACATGCATACATACACACATATGGTGTAAGTGTGTGACTGCTTACTTGCTAGGAAAATGTTTCAGAGACAAATAGCATTTTAATAAAATCAGCAATATTAATCCTAATTTTATTTAATTTTGAAAGGTCAAATAGATTTGGGTGTTTTCTTGTCTTTTAGTCTACATATTTTTTTTTCTGTGCAAAATGAAGCTGTCTGTTCTTGAGTCATGAATTTTCCAACTCTGAAGCATAAATTATTTGGGAAAATGGTATAATTAAGGAACATAAATCTACAAAGTTTAAAGGTGTTTGAACCTTGGCATCCCATTTGAAATATCTATTTAATGATAAGTTTTGAACCTTAGCACTCGACTCTCTGATGAATCTCAAAAGCTGATCTTCCTTTTACTGAAAATGAGAGCCAGAATGTCAATAGAAGTATTTTGGCCCTCAATCTGTCTGGCTAGTTGGCTTCATTGGTTACAGCATGGTGCTAATGAAGGCAAGTTCAGGGGTTAGAGCACCTGTGTGGCATAGTTTCATATTGAGAGAAACCTCTGTTCCAGGTCCTGAAATACTTTTCTCTTACCAGCTGTATCACCAATGCATGTAAGTTACAAGGGGCAAAGTGGCTTATCATTATCAGAAAAAATCCATTAAAATTTATGGATTAAATTATTGGCAGGTGATTACCTGCCAATAGTGACTGGATATTATGGTTTGATTTTAAAATTGCTACAGTTTTCCAGAAGCTACATCTCCACAAATAATTTTTCTGCAGTTAAGTTGACACGGATACAGAGTACCTCAAAACAACTTCACTTGAATTCTCTGTTAACATCAAATGTCTTTGAAAGAGTCCAGAAAATTACCTCAACTAGTTATGTTGAATAGGATGTGTTCTGCAGGAATATTTATTGATATAAACTTTTTCCTCATTTTGATATTGCTAACATCTCCTTGTTTTTATTTTTAT
Source organism: Mandrillus leucophaeus (assembly GCF_000951045.1). Classification (NCBI taxonomy): domain Eukaryota; kingdom Metazoa; phylum Chordata; class Mammalia; order Primates; family Cercopithecidae; genus Mandrillus; species Mandrillus leucophaeus. The sequence goes on from NW_012104087.1 coordinate 1,093,054, forward strand.
AAGCTTTGAAAGTTATCAAATACTATACAAATTCTAAGATTTTGCCCATATCTTTAACAATTAGTCATTAATTTAATATTTATTAAATTGACCAGACATTGGAGATTCTTTGGTAAACTTATGGAGATGGAGTCCTTGAATTCAAGGAGGTTGTAGTCAAGGTGAGGAGAGGGGCTAAGCTACCAACAGTAAACAATTAATTCAAAGAATGACAGATAGCAATAAGTTAATGACCTACATATCTGGATACGGAGATGGATAAAAAGGGGGTGGAATGGGATGGGGTTGATTAGATTCTGAGAACGTATTTTAGATAGAGATGAAACTGAAGGTCTTTCCAACAAAGGAGAAATTTCAACTGAGATAGGAACAATGAAAAGGAACTTTTCCTGCAGAGAAAAGGGTGAAGAACACTCTTGGTAGAGAAAACAGCATGTCCAAATGTTAGGAAGAGAGAAATGTTTGGCACATATGGGAAAATGTGATTAACAGGAGTAAGGAAGAAGTCAATAAGACTGGTGAAATCTATAATTTCAGATCGAATTATGTTATGTCAATTTTAAGAATATTTTTCTAATTACACTAAAGAGACTTAGAAGGGTTTTAATCGGATGCATACAGGATTGATTAACATTTTAAAGAATTACTTCTGCCACTGTGTGGAAAGCAAGCTACAGAACAGTCAGAACGGAAAAAAATAGAAAGAGTATTTTGAAGCTAATTAAAAATTGATGGGGGCTGGGCACAACGGCTCATGCTTATAATCCCGGCACTTTGGGAGGTCAAGGAGAGAGAACTGCTTGAAGCCAGGGGTTGGAGACCAGCCTGGGCAACATAGTGAGATCCTGTCTCTACAATAAATAAATAGATGTTGGAGCAGATAGATAGATAGTGAGCATGGTGGCACATACCTGTAGTCCCAGCTACTTGGGAGACTGAGGCAGGAGGATCGCTTAAATCCAGGAATTCCAGGCTCCAGTAAGCTATGATCACAGCCCTTCACTCCAACCTGGGCTACAAGAGTGAGACTCTGTCTCAAATAAAAACAAAGGAGATAGATTATAATTTCATATCTGTTTTAGATAACTGATAACATGTGTTGGTGGATTATGGGAAACAGATAAATCCATAGTGATTTCTAGCTGTGAGTACTTGGATGCATTGTGACTGTGTTTAGGGATATGGAAAATCTTTGGGATAGAGGAGATTTGAAGGAACAGGGCAGAAAATCAGGGGCTTAGTTTTGAGCCAAAATTTGTCCAATTGTAATCTTCATTTTAGTTTGAAAGTTGAATTGTTTTTGATAACTGTGGTATAATCAAAGTTAGAATTTCTTAATATATATGTGATAATGTTTTAACATTGATAATTTTATAGTGACTTCAGCAGTCTTAAATTGTCTTTCATTTAAAACTTTTGTTCTTTTAAAAAAGCACCAAGTCTATGCTACTAACAAAAATTTCCTTTTACCATGTAGACTACTTGGGATGAAAATAACTTTTCATAATTACTATCATGAAGGCAGGAGAGTGGAAAGTTGCCAGACATTGCAGCAAGATATAAAGATACATTCTTCAAATGATGAAGCAAACTTTATCAAGTGGTTGAATTTCTTAGATCACCCTGTTGGGCATAATTTCTTATAAAGAAATTGTGCAATCAATGTCATGTTCATGCAGAATCTTTTAACTTAAAATTCATTACAGATTAACACTTTCAAAAAGAAGTTCCGTAGTCTTGCATGCTATTTACCATACCATATTTACTGCACTTAGCTTCATTATGGAGGAAAGAACAATAGTAAACTATCAATAACTGAGACAATCATATTCATTGGCAATGAGTCAAACAGGTTATACTTATTTTTTAAAATAAAAACATTTATAATTTTTTCTCTATGTTTTTAAAACAACAGTTTAACAATAGCAGTTCTGTTATTTTAGCTTTAATTTCTTGTACCAACATTTAATTTGCTCATGCCCAAAGATTTATATTTATAAAAAAAGTTCTGCCACTCAAATTTTGAGAGATTTTTGAATTGTTGACAATACTCAGCACAGTCACATTTCTCATAAATCCACCCAAACTTAAGAACAAATTCACAATGTAACTCAAGAAGACAAAGAATAGCCATTGTAAACACATTATTGATCATCATTTTAAAAAATTACTTAATTTCTTTGCATTTAATGTTTTTTCATCTTTCTTAAGATACAATTAACAAAAATTGTATATATTCAAGTTGTATTATGTAAAGTTTTGATACATGTATAAATAGTAAAATAATTATCACAATCAAGCTAATTATGCTATACATAGTAAAATAATTACCACAATCAAGCTAATTAATATTACTTACTATCACACATAGTTCTTTTTCTTGTTGTGGTGAGAATACTTAAGATCTACTCTCTTAGAAAATTTCAAGTATATAACACATTATTATTAACTATAGTTACCACACTATACATTAGTGCTCCAGAACTTACTCATTTCATAACTTCAGGTTATAAAAGTCACTATAAAAGTTTGTACCTTTTGCAAGTTTGTACCTTTTAACGAACATCTTCCCATTTTCCTCAGTCCCCCGCACCTGGAAACCACCCTTCTAAACTGTTTATATGAGTTCACCTTATTTTAGATTCCACATATAAGTGAGATCATGCAGTGCTTGTGTTTCTGTGTCTGGCTTATTTCACTTAGCATAAAGTCTTCCAGCTTCATCCATGTTGTCATAAATGGATTTCCTTTTTTAAGACTTAATAATATTCCATTCTGTGTGTGTGTGTTTCATACATATGTATATATATTCATATATTCATACATATGGAATATATATACATATATATGAAATACATATATATGAATACATATACACAATATATATGATATATATATATTTCATCTGAATTTCATCTGATGACTTATACTTAGGTTGTTTCCAAATCTTGGCAATTGTGTTGTAGAATGGATAATTTGACAATATTGATTCCATTTATTTATGTTTTGTTTAATTTTTTATCAGAGTTTTATAATTTTCAGTGTAACAGATCTTCCATTTCCTTAGCTAAATTTATTCTTAGATATTTTATTCTTTTTGGTGCCTTTGGAAATAGGATTGTTTTCTTAATTTCTGTTTTGAGCAGTAAAATTAATTTCTGTTGTTAGAGTATTAAAATTCTGACTTTTATGTTGATTTTGCATGCTGTAACTGAATTCATTTATTAGTTTTAACAGTTTTTTGTGGAGTCTTTGTGCATATAATGTCCTCTCAAAGAGAAATAATTTTACTTCTTTCCTTCTTTTATTTATCCCTCTGACTCTTTAATTGCGTGGCTTTTGTTTCTTTTTCTTGCTGAATTTCTCTGGCTAGGACTTCCAGAACTATGTTGAACAGCAGTACAAAGAGTGAGTATTCTTATCTTGTTGCTGATCTTAATGGAAAAGCTTATAGGGGGCTTGTGGTATATGGCCTTTAGTATGTTGAGGAATGTTCCTTTTATAGCTAACTTGTTGAGAGTTTTTATTATTAAAGGATGTTGAATATTATGAAATGCTTTTTCTGCATCTATTGAGATGATCGTATTATTTTTGTCCTTCATTTTGTTAATGTATTGTATCACATTAATTGAATGGATATGTTGAACCATCCCTACATCACAAATATAAATCCCACTTGATCATGGTGTATGATTCTTTTAATATTCTTTTATTTTAGGTTTGCTAGTATTTGGGAGGAGATATTTGCATTTGTGTTGATCAGAGATATTGGCTTGAATTTTCTTTTCTTGTAGTGTTCTTACCTGGCTTTGGTATCAGGGTAATGCTGGCCTCATAGGATGATTTTAAAAATTTTTCTCCTCTTCATTTTTTTGGAAGAGTTTGAGAAGTATTGGTATCAGGTGTTTTTTTGTTTGTTTGTTTTGTTTTGTTTGTTTGTTTGTTTGTTTTTCGTTTTTTTTTAAAGTTTGGTAGAATTTACCAGTGAAGCTATCAAGTCCTGGACTTTTCCTTAATAACAGATTTTTTTAAATTACTGATTTAATCTTCTTAATCATTGGTCTATTCAGATTTTCTGTTTCTTCATGATTCCATTTTGGTAGGCTGTATGTTTCTAAGATTTAATCCATTAAGTCTTTTAGGTTATCCAATTTGTTGGTATATAATCATTCATGATAGTCTCTTAAGATCCCTTGTATTTCTCTGATATCAATTGTAATGTCTCCTCTTTCATTTCTAATTTTACTTAATTAAATTTTCTTTTTTTAGTCTAGTTATATTTATCTATATGGTATCTATATGGTATATCTTTTCAAAAAAAAATGTTAGTTTTGTTGACCTTTCCATTGGTTTTTCTCACCTCTGTTTCATTTATTTCTGCTTTAATTTTTGTGGTTTCCTTCCTTTTACTGATTATGGGTTTAGTTTGTGTAGTTCCTTCAGATACAGTATTTGATAATTTAAGACCTTTCTTTTTTTTATGTGTTTTCTATGATAAAATTTCCTCTTCAAACTGCTCTTGCTAAATCTCTTAAGTTTTGGTATGTATGTTTCCATTTTGGTCTGTCTCAAGATATGTTTATATTTCTCCTTTAATCTATTGGTTGTTCAAGAGAGTATTGTTTGATTTGCATACATTTGTAAGTTTTCCAGTTTCCTTCCATTATTGATTCATAGTTTCATACCATTGTGTTTGAAAAAGATACTTGATATTATTCCAGTCTTCTTAACATTTTTAAGACTTGTTTTGTGGCCTAACATATTATTATCCTGGGGAATGTTCCATGTACTTCTGTGAGAAATGTGTATTCTGCTGCCCTTGGATAGAATGTTGCATGCATATATGTCTATTAGGTTTATTTGATCTAAAGTGTTGTAGAAGTCCAATATATCCTTGTTGTTTTTGTTTGATATCTATACATTATTCAAAATGGGGTATTGAAATAATTTATTATTATTGTACTGCTGTCAGTTTCTCCTTCAAGTTCTAATAATATTTGCTTTATATATTTAGGTGCTCCAACATTTAATGCATATCTATTTATCATTGCTGTATCTTCTTAATGAATTAACTTCTTTATCATTATATAATTATTTTCTTTGTCTCTGGTTAAAGTTTTCAACATAATGTCTTTTTTTGTCTGTTATAAGCATAACTAACCCTGCTCTTTTTTGGTTTCCATTTGTATAGACTATTTTTTTCTATCTCTTTGCTTTCAGTCTATGTGTATTATCTTTAAAGCTGTAGTGAGTCCTTGTAGTTGGCATGTAGTTTGACTTTTTTTTTTTTTTTTTTAATTATCCATTCAGTCACTCTCTGTCTTTTGATTGGAGGATTTAATTGTTTTACATTCAAGGTAATTATTGACAGGTGAAGACTACTTACTGTTGCCATTCTGTTAATTATTTTCTGCCTATTTTCTAGATTCTTTGTTTCTTTCTCTCTTGCTGTATCTTTTGTGGCTTGATTTATTTTTAGAGGTCTGCTTTCATTTTTTTCTCTTTACTTTTTGTATATTTACCATATTTTTTTCTTTATTGCGATAAGTCTTATATAAGTCAGGTTAGTTATAAACATTTATTTTAAGCTAATAACAACTTAACTTCAATCATATACACAATCTCTGCCCTCTTACTCCTCCCCTCCTTCATTTTATGTCTTTGATGTTATAATTTACATATTTTATACTATATATCCATTAACAAATTATTATAGTTATAGTTATTTTTAGCCCTTTTGTCTTTTAATCTTTATATTAGAATTATGAGTGATTTTCAAACTATCATTCACAGTATTATTCTGAATTTGCCAAAGTATTATTTACTTTTACTCGTTAGTTTTATACTTCCATTTTTTTGTTGTTACTAATTAATGCCCTTTATTTTCAGTTTGAAGCTGAATCTCATTAGCAATTCTTGTAAGGCAGTTCTAGTGGTAATAAATGTCCTCTTTTGTTTTTCTGGGAATGTCTTTATCTTTTCTGCATTTTGAAGGACATATTTTCCAGGAAAGGTATTCTTTGTTGGCAGTTTTTTGTTTTGTTTTGTTTTGTTTTTCATTCAGCACTTTGACTCTATCATGCTACTCTTTCTGGACCTGCAAAATTTCTTCTGAGAAATCTACTGTACCCTTATGGAATTTCTCTTATATAACATAATTTTCTTTTCTCTTCTGCTTTGAACATTTTCTTTGTCTTTGATTTTTGATAGTTTGATTAATATATCTCCATGAATTTTTGAGAGGGTTGAATCTATACTGGACCTATGAGCTTCAGAAGTACCTGAATGTCAGTATCTCTCCTCGGATTTGGGAAGTGTTTAGCCATTATTTTTTTGGGATAATCTTTCTTTTCTCTCTTTTGTAATTGAACCTCCTATAATGCAGACATTAGTTCTCTGGATGATTCCCCATAACTCCTGTATCTTTTTTTAGTATTTTTCCTTCTTTTTTTTTTCATTTATCTCTTCTAACTAGATATTTTACTTAACCATTTTTGAGTCTACAGATTCTTCTTCATAAATTCTTCTTTTGATGCTCTCAATTGCATTTTTTACTTTATTCACTGTATCCTTCATCTGTAGGACTTCTGTTTATTATTATTATTATTTCTATTTCTTTCTTAACCTATTTGTTTTGTTTAAGTTTTGTTTAAGTTTCTTTCTTGAACTATTGTGTTTCTAATATCATTGACTTGTCGGTCTGTTTTCTTATATCTTGCTGAATTTCTTTAAAACATTTATTTTGGATTGTCAGGTAATTTGTATATCTCCATTTGGGGCTAGTTACTGGAAAATTATTGTGTTCTGTTGATGGTGTCATGTTTTCTTGGCATTTTATCTTATTGCTTTGTGTGCATGTCTGAACATTTGATAGAGCAGTCACCTCTTCAATACTTTATAGATCGGTTTCAATGGAGAAAGACCTTCACCTGTGGGTGGGTGTGAGGATGCTGGATGGATAAGGTGTAGCAATCCTGGCTCTAGTAGGGGTGCAAAGACATAATGTGCATGAAGTTTCATTCACTGAGATCAGCATTGGCAAAGGTTACAGGTCCCAGGCTGTGGATATGTACAGCAGAGAGTGTTGTTAGAATATTTAGTGGCAAAGCCTGCTGGGATCTTCTTGATATCCTTTTCTCCCACAGAGGAAATTGTGGCCAAGAGTTTCTCTCTTAGCATGGCTCAAGCTCCTGGGTGCACTTTAAGTGGCAGTAGTGCCAGTATCTGACGTATAGCACCCATGCAGCAGCCTTGAAGCTGAGGTCTGGATTATAAGTATACATAAAGGGACTAAAACTTCAGGATCCAAGGTGGTATTTGTGCCAGTCCCTGCGGTACAAGTACACCTGCTGTAGTGTTGATAATGGTGTGTAAGACACAGGTGCTTGTGTAACAGCTGGAAAGCGGGGGTTCAGGGTGCAGGCAATGTGCAGCACTTCATTAACACTAATGTGCAAGATGCAGGCACTTACGGCACAGTCATAGAGACAGGGTCTGGAGCATAGGCATGTGCAGAGTAACTACTTTTTTACTTCTCCAGTGTAGATGTGCCTGCTGGAGTGGCATCTATGTTGTCTATGGTGCAGGTTTTCACAGAGTGGTTGTGAAGCTGGAGTCCAGCTTGCAGATACGTGTGGAGTGACAATGGCTCTAGAGTCTAGGGTATGGGCTCATGTGTTGTGTTGATGACTTAAATGTCCAGGGTGTGGGTGCTTGTAGTATGGCCACAGAGCTGGGATTGGAGCATGGGAATTTGTGGAGCATCCATGTTTCCAGGATCCAAGGTATGTGCAGGGTTGGTGGAGGTGGAGGCCCTTTTTCTAGGATGGCACAACAGCAGCTCCTTCTAGGTAGGAGGGCGCACAGAAGCATCTCCCACTTTTGGGAGTCTGTGACAGTGATGGCTGCTGGGAGCATCTTTGTTGCTGAACACTGAGGGGATCTTTACTGTGAAAGATATAAGGAATCCATGACTGAAACAGGGACTGTTGAGGTTCTCAGTGGCAAAGTCTTCTAGGGCCTTCCTCATAATAGGCCGCTGGGGACTATGGTAGCACATGCTTCATGTCCACATGGAGGATGATGACAGCCACCATGTTTTTTCTTTGTTCTTAGGCATCTCTAGATATCTCAAGTATGCTAATTGCTGATCTTCCAGCAATTCTTTTTATGCAGTTACTCTCCATTTTTTCCTCCACTGTGTTGTAGCAGGTTCTTAATTAGACCCTTGATCCCTCTCTGGGCTATTTTTATTGGTGTATGACTATCTAATTTTTTTGTTTGTGTGAGGAAACAAAGACTGTTATCTTCTACTCTGTTATCTTATTAACATCAGTCTTACATTTAATCAGCCATGTATAGGAGAAGACAAACTAAACATTTTGTATGGCCCATTTTACTGTGCCAGTTTTTACATAAATTCATTTTTCTTAAATTTACCTTGGAATAAACAATTCAATTGCTCTATCAAATATATTAATGTAATTCTGTTTAGTTACTTCATTCATATTTTAACCTAATGCTAAATAGCTAAACAGCCTTTTGTTTTAAAATTTTTTCAAACCTAGACTTTTTTATATTTTGAAATCAACCTTTTTTATCCTCAAGTTCTCTGATGAGGTTTTTCTGTACTTGTTGTGGGGTAAATTTTCATGGAGGAAGAGGGCTGGACCAAGAACTGAGGGATTGATCCTAGCTTTGACTTGTGGTTACAGAATTGTTTGACATTGGGTAAGTCACTGAAATGTATTCAACTCCAGTTTCCTTGTCTGAAAAAGGCAATCATATCTAAAAAGACATTCTGCTTACAATTATACAGATTCCTGCTACCATATTCTGCACACTGTTACATTGGGCCAAATGTATCTAATTACTTAAAAGACTATAGGTCTTTGTATATGATGCAAGACAACTTTTTAGGGCTGGAAAGTGAACCATGTGAAAATAAATATTGGTTGAATTGCTTTGTTTCCATTTAATATTAAACTATAATGACACATTGTTCCATATAATATTATTGCTACAGTCTGAATGTTTGTCTCCCCAGATTTATATGTTGAAATCCTAGTCCCCATTGTGATAGTATTTTGAGTTAAGGCTTTTGGGAGGTAATTGGGTCATGAGGGTAGGACACTCATGAATCGGATTAGTACTTTTATAAGAATATACAGGAGAGCTGGGCGTGGTGGCTCATGCCTGTAATCCCAGCACTTTGGGAGGCCGAGGAGGGAGGATCACGAGGTCAGGAGATTGAGATCATCCTGGCTAACACGGTGAAATCCTGTCTGTACTAAAAATACAAAAAAATTAGCCGGGTATGGTGGTGGGCACCTGTAATCCCAGCTACTGGGGACACTGAGGCAGGAGAATGGCGTGAACCCGGGAGGCGGAGCCTGCAGTGAGCCAAGATCGCGCCACTGCACTCCAGCCTGGGTGACAGAGCAAGACTCCGTCTCAAAAAAAAAAAAAAAGAGTATACAGTAGAGACACAATCTTTCTCTCCTTCTACAATGTGAGGATACAGCAAGATGGTTACCCTCTGCAGGCCAGGAAGAGAGCCCTCACCAAGAACCGAATTGGCTGGCACCTTGATCTTGGACTTTCTCCCCTAGAACTGTGAAAAATAAATGCTTGTTGTGGTAAGCTACCTACTCTATATGGCACTTGTTGTAGCAACTCATGCTGACTAAAATAATTATCTATAAAATATCAGAATAACTATGATAGAAAAAAAGACCTGTGATAATTTAACTTGAAATTATTTATATTAGAAATGCAATAAAATTGGCTTCTACAGAATGTTGTAAGTTTGTATAGTACTTTTTTCTTATTAGGTGAGACATAAAATAATTATTGCCTTATTCTGTACCTTTTGCTTCTGTCCTTATTGGCAAGAGACATTTTAACATTAAAGGTGAGGTAACCAATCCTCCAATGCACAGCTAGCTTTCCTCACTTGACTCTTTTGATAGTCTTAGATGAATCAATTAAGTAAGAACATTTGCTAATTTAGCTTCAAGAGTATAGGCTTGCTAAAAAGGAAGTGAAATCATGGGTTAGTATCTTTTTGCAGTGACTTGAAATACTAGATTAAAACAAAGTAAAAGTTATTTCACTTACATAATTGTTTTAAGTTAATTAGTTTGGCATCACTGCCCTGTATTTTTTTCCAGGAGAATTTATTCATTCCATAAATAATTATTTATTTGACACAGTATAAGATATGACTTGACTAGGCTCTTAGAATAAAATGTATAAACCTATGCTCATTCTTATTTAACAGAGGTGATTTATTTCAGCACTCTCTTAAGAAGTCAGGGCTTGCAGCATTCTCTGAGGAACAAGGGAGCAGTGATGGTCTGCGTAAGTCGCCTTGGCAGCACTGATCATCTCTTGTCATAGTTCTAAGGAAAGAATGTGCAATCACTCTGAGTGCTTCTCTCTGAGTAGTTTTGCCTCCTGGCAAGAGAATACAAGGCCCTTGTCAGTAACAGTGATAACTCCAATAGCAGACGCTGAGAAAAGTAGGGCGGAACACCTCTGTGACTTCTAACTAGAAGTTCCATACTATGTTTAATAATGGCTGCAAGCCTTGTCTGATTTGGGATGAAAAAACGCTTGAGAGGGTAGCAAAGATTTCAGATTTCTTTAGGCCTTTGTTTTCAGGTTGAGAGTGCTGCCTACTGTTTAAGGGTCTGTGTCTGTAAAGAAAAGTAAAAGAGGTCTGTCTCTCTTTTTCTCTCTCTCAACTTAACTCTTCTAATGGTTCCAGTGTGTGACTCACCCATTCATCCATGAAATAGATGTACAAGGTACATTAGCATACATTAAGCACCCATTCCAGAAACCTTGACATGTTAACATGCAATAAAAATAAGGGTTTGCCACAGTGCTGTTCTGTCCTGTGTGGTCTGCAGGCAGCAACGAACTTTGAACATGTCTGCCTTGTGGTTTAACCTAATACCTAGAGATGATACAAATCTCATTTTTTTCGTTATATTTTGGTGTTGTAGGTGGGTTGAAAATAGATTTTAGAGAATATGTGAAGAGTCCCAAAGATATCTAATATTTCTAAAGGTCTCATTCTGTGAAAGGAATCTTTTTCACTATTTAAATAGAATTCTTTGGAGGAAGAACAGAGGTGTGACCTAAAGCCTGGCTTGCTGAGAAGTACTCCTCAAAACTATTCTTGGATTCACCAAGTTTTGCAGTAAAAATAATGTGTGTGTGTGTGTGTGTATGTGTGTGTGTGTGTGTATACGCATGCACGCTGATTCACAAGCAGATGGGCTGGTAGCCAGTATCTCCAGAACAGTTGGACGAAGGCTATGGAGGAATAGGGCATGTAACCTCCCTTTCATGAAGGGTCAAGATGAGCTTCTTAATGTCTGGTGGAATCCTCTCTCTGTGCAGGTGGCCTCTGGAGCAGTGATGTTTCTTCCAGGGGAACTTTGGAGTCTTGTGATGGGCCTTACTAGTCTGGGGGCATATTGCACCATCTCCTTCTTTGAATTGTCATCTCCAAACAGATGTTTTCTTTCTCTTTGCCAGGAAAGTCCAGGTTGTGTGGTGCCTGAAGCTTATGCGATTTTGGGAGCCCTTCTCATGGAAAAAGAAAGTAAAATTGCGAATATAAAAATACCTAATCATATAAAGTAGCTACAATAAATTATAAATTTTAAAAGCTGATAAATACTACAAATATCACAAATCTCAGAAAAATTACACATTTACAATTTTTGTTTTTTCTACTTCTGTGGCTGCATGGTCTCTGATAACCTGTTTATGTGGCAATGATTCATGTAGTTATTTTTTCTGAGAGAATAAAAAGTCAATCTTTTCTGTAATATGGTCAATTTAATTATTTTTAATTATTGATAACTTTTTAAAGTTTATATTGTTGTTATTACTTGTTATTGGTGATGCCATGCACCTTCTTAGGATTTCTGTCAAATTTGGGAAAACCTCTATCAAGAGTCTTTCACATAAACATTTTAAGATCTAGAATTTCCTGCAGATAATCTTCTGGCTACATCATTTCAAACTTTCTTTCTTCTCTACTAGGTTTTGTTACTATCCTCAAACATTGCTCACCTACATTATCCAGCTCCAGGTATCAGAGTGTCATTTCATGATGTGCCCCTGACCTTGCCCTTTTGTGTCATCTAAAGGGTAAGTCAGTATAGACATTAGAGGGAAGATTCCTGAAAACTATTTCTATACCAGACTTGTTGGCACTAATTAAACTATACTTGGAAGAATGGCAAACCATATAAATATATACTCTACTAAAAACTTCTTTATTTAAATCAATTGCCACCTATTCCTAGATTCTCATGGCTACTGCAACAGCATCTTAGAAGGGGAGTTGTGACACAGAGGAAGTGGAAATCAGTGTTGCTCTTAGAACTGGGAAACTAGGGCCTCTACTCTAGGCCCTGGGTTTTAGAGAGTCTCTTTTGAGTCCTTCCCCATCCATGCCACTCCACACAGGTTAAGGAGTCTGGAGGGCCATGGGATGTGTCCACTTAGAGTCAGTGCCTAACCCCACTCTTACCCCCTGTACTCCTTACCACCATGATCCAGCTATCTGGGAACCTAAAACTTCATGCCCTGCATAGCGTCAAGCCTATTTCCAAGGAATCGCTGAGAATCTCTCCCAGCCATATCCTGTTATTCTGCACTCCTGCTATACAACTCCTTAGACCTGTAGAAGTCTGGGGTGGGGCATTTGCAGGAGTGGATGTGGGTAGAGTACAAATGGAGTGAAGATGGAGGTAGTTAGAGTGACATACATGCCCAAGACCTTTACCTAGTAAGATGGAGTGAGTCTGTAGTATTAAGGGAGGTGGGCTGCAGGATGGAGACCTTCATCTGTATTTTTTCACAAGTCCCACAAATATTAGAAGTGAATTTTATTGGAGAGCAAGAACAGGGATATGAACTACTTGTGGTAAAACAGCTTGCTTTTGCATTTTATACAAAAATATGACCACATGAATGCATTGCTAGCATCTCTCAGGGACTTGGAAGGGGCCTATGCAATTGTGGCGTTCTGAAGATTAAACTGCATTAGCTTCTCAGCAAATCTCCTGTGTTCTTTGCCATTAATGAAACTGTACATCAAAACAACGGGCCTGTTGGCATCTCCCCATCAGTGACATCATCTTCCTCTTGAAAAATCACTTAAGGGCTTTATGTATTATTCTTGAAAATCATTAGCACTAATCATTTGTCATACGTCACTTATCCCAAATTCTTTTATCTAGTAAAATTAACTACATTTAAACAATATCAAAAAATTCTGCAATATGTAACAGCATGGATGAACCCTGAGGACATTATGCTAAATAAAATAAGCCAGTCTGAGAGACAAATACTATATGATTCCAATTACGTGAGTTATCAAAAACAGTCAAATTCATAGAATCATAGTGCAATAGTGCAATTGCTAAGGGCTGGAGGAAGGAAAATGAAGAATTACTAATCAGGCATACAGTTTTGGTAGAGCAAGATGACTAAGTTCTAGAGATCTGCTGTACGACACTGTACCTATATTTAACCATACTACGTCTTATACTTAAAAATTTGCTAAGAGATTAGAGCTCATGTTAAATGTTTCTGCCACAATAAAAAATATTGAGAAACCAAAATCAAAAAGAAAAAATGTTGTTAGCTAAAATCAAAAACAAAATTTATTCAGGTTCATACATTCTAGTTACTGTAGAGTTCTCCAGTCATTAACATAGTGACTATGCATGTCTTCTGTAGCAAGGTTTTAACACCATTATCTTTTGACCCATTTCATAGTATCAGAAGTAGCATATTAGAAAGGAATGGAGTGAGCATGTTAGAGGCAGTCACGCAGAAAGTGGAAACAAATGATGGCTAAAGACTGACAGAGATAGAAATTATTCATTCAGCAAATATCTGCTGGGTACTATGTGCCAAAAACTGGTTTTGGTTACAGGGATATGGATGTAAACACACACACACACACACACACACACACACACACACACACACACACACAAAAAATTACTGCCATCTTGATGCCTATGTTTCATTAAGAGATAATGACTTAAGGTGTCAATTTCTGTAGCAAAACAAGTATGATGAAACCTATTGAGTTTGGAAATGTGAAGTTTACTGTTAACCTAGACATGAGTCTGATTATAGTGCATTTAAGTAAAAATGGCAGGGACAAAATTAAAAACAATTTTCAAATGGTTGGCTCTTGAGCAAGCTTGTCAAACCCACGGCCCACAGGCTGGCGGCATCCCAGGATGGCTTTGAATGCGGCCCAACACAAACTTGTAAACTTTCTTAAAACATTATGAGATCTTTTTTTTGTATTTTTTTTAAGTCATCAGTTATTGTTGGTGTTAGTGTATTTTATGTGTGGCCCAAGACAATTCTTCCAATGTGACCCAGAGAAGCCAAAAGATTGGACACCCCTGTTCTAGAGGTATGGAAAGTAATGAGGCAGTACCTGTAGGGAAAGAAGGGTTGTTTACCTCATTAATGAAAGAAATGTTATATTTTATACAGAGGGAGGAAATTCAGTAAAAAGAAAAAAAATGATTAGGCAGAGGGAATAGAGAGTTTTCTGGATTGTATTTTTGATGAAGTGAGAGGTAATAAGATCTAATGGAGGAGTAAGTGTATTGTTCTTAGGAGGAGCAATGATATTCCAGTAATGGGAGCAGGCGAGAAGGCAGGGAATATGAGAAAGATGCAACTGGTTGGCTAATGCGATAGTAGGACCTTTTGGAAGCTTTATTTTCTTTTTCAGAAAAATAAATACAAAGCAAGAACATCAGTTGAAGAGCACGAGTGAAAAAGAAAATACTGGAAGTTTGAAAAAAGTTTAGATAACATAAAATAGTTGTTTATCAAAGTGGAGGAATGGCTAGACAGGAGAAATGTAGTAGAGATGAGAGCTGGGTAGTATTAAAGGCTCACTTGGGGTTAGTGCTTACGAATTTAGTGTTAGACCAGCCTGAGAGAGTGAGTGAGTGTGTGTATGTGTATTTCCTCAAATTTTTATCTGCCGGGACATGTATGAAATGGGTAAAGAGTTGGATTCCATCATGACTGAAGCAAGAAGAAGAAAGTAAACAAAACGAGGCTGGGCGTGGTGATTCATGCCTGTAATCCCAGCACTTTGGGAGTCCGAGGCAGGCGAATCACGAGCTCAGGAGATCAAGACCATCCTCGCAAACACGGTGAAACCCTGTCTCTACTAAAAATACAAAAAATTTGCCGGGCGTGGTGGCGGGCGCTTGTAGTCCCAGCTGCTCGGGAGGCTGAGGCAGGACAATGGCGTGAACCCGGAAGGCAGAGCTTGCAGTGAGCCGAGATCCCGCCACTGCACTCCAGCCTGGGCAGCAGAGCGAGACTCTATCTCGGGGGAAAAAAAAAAAAAAAAAAAACACACACACACACACACACACACACACACACACACACAAGAAAGTGAACAAAACAAGGAGAGGAGGAAATTGAGACTGTGTGCAAGCAAATGATAATTCCTGACAGAATTCAAGGAAGGCAAGTAAGACATGAGCATGAGAAGAATAATATAAAGGTTAAGGGATGAGTTGATTGCATATTAATTTAGATTCAAAAATTGTAGAAGTTACAGTATGAGAAGAGGACAGATGGAATAATGAAAGATCATTGATGGAGAGTGGAGAACTTACAAAATGGAGAGTAGGACAAGGCTCCAGCATTTGCTAATAACAAGATCAAGGCCTTTGCTGAGGTAAGTCAGGAGAGAAGGTCAAGGTACTAAGGGTGCTTGGTTGGAAAAGCATCACATATGTGATTACTGTCTCCAAGAGCTATGACAGCTGTTATGTTGAAGGGAGTAACAGTAAACCAAGAAACTAAAATCTTCAAGGAATGAGATGGAGTGACTTGGGGGTTGGTAGAGGACTTCAAGAGGCAGTTAGAAGGTGTTGTAGACTGATGACATGAGATTCAAACATGGGGAAAGAGGAAGAAAGAAAAATATTGGCACTTTCTAGAATTGCTTATTATATATTTTCTAATTATCCTGAATAATTGTGAAACACTTTCATAACTTTTAGCATATTTTATTTTACAAAGCAGAGGAATGTAGAATGTTTTAGAAGGATTTTATTCAATAACTGTATATGTATATGTTTCTTTACTATTTTGTGCTTAAAAGTGTACTAGATGTGAGCTAAAATATAATTATACTGATATAGTGAAAAAATCATTAATCTACGTTACCTTTAAAATTACTTTGCAATAGAAAAACTGGTTGATCAAGGAATAGAGAAATATAATTTAATAAAATCAAACACCTTTTAATGATAAACTTTTATCAAAATAGAATTGGAGGAAATTTATTTACATCTGTAAAAGGTCTCTGCCAAAAGCTTACAGGAAGTAGTATACTTAATAATAAAATTTTAGAATAATTATTTCAAACTCAAGATGCAATTTTAAATGCCTGCTACTACTACTTTTCTTTCATATTGTATTTGAAAGTTCATCCAGCACAGTAAGAAGTTAAAATAAATACAAGAGTTGGAAAGGAAGAAACAAAAACTCTCTTTACCTGTAGATCATATAATTACCCACCTTGAAAATTCAAGAAAATTTAGAATATTGACTTTATTTGGATTTCATGTCTCTGAATTCCCATTTGAATTTCCATCAAAACCAGTACTGTAACATCTTCAAATGTCACAGTAAATATTATTGTAAATAGAATTAATAGAAAAAAGTGTCTGCATTCTATACAACATCTTAAAACAATAAAGATAACTTCCAGGTAGGGAAGAATTCTTTGAACCACCAAAACTATGAACTAGAAAGTGATAAATTTGACTATATGAAAACAAAAACAACTTTATCAACAACATTACTTCTGAATTAACGGCACTAAAAGAAAAAGACAAGTCACAGCCTTGGAGATGTTATTTTAAATGCATATAATTTACCAAAGGTTGAAAGCTTAAAAATACAAAGAATTTTGGCAAATTTTATATAAAAGGAAAAATTAAATGAAAAAAATGGGAATCAACAGACATGAAATCCAGATTAAGTCAATAAATATTGTCAAAATATCTTCAATTGTAGGCAGGATAGTATAATATTAAAACCTATGACTGTCGAAATGATCATCCCCAGAGATGTCCCCAGAAACTGTGAATTAAAGTTGCAAATAGAATTAGATTGTTAAGTAATTAGCTTCGAGATAGGGATATTATATAGTGTATGGTCATTGACCTACTGGGCCAGGTACGGTGTCTCACGCCTATAATCCCAGCATTTTGGGAGGCCGAGGCGGGCATATCACCTGAGGTCAGGAGTTCGAGACCAGCCTGGCCAACTAAGAGAAACCCCATCTCTACTAAAAATGCAAAATTAACCAGGCATGGTGGTGCATGCCTGTAATCCCAGCTACTCGGGAGGCCGAGGCAGGAGAATCGCTCGAACCCGGGAAGTAGAAGTTGCAGTGAGCCGAGATCGCACCATTGCACTCCAGCCTGGGTAACAAGAGCGAAACTCTGTCTCAAGAAAAAAAAAAAAAGAGAATCCTAGTCATTAAATTTTAAAATGTCACAGCACTGGTTTTAAAGATAGATAAAGGGACCATGAGCCAGGGAACGAGGCAGTTGCTCTTCTGGAAGCCCTGGAAGGAATGCAGCCCTCTAGCCTCTTGACTTCAGACCCATTTTGGACTTCTGGCTTCCATAAGTGGGAAATAATAAAGTTGTGCTGTTACTGATTTGAGCTGTGCTGTGGTCATTTGTTATGGCAATGTAAAAAAACTAACATAAGCACAAATGAAATACCATGACAAATATTTAAAAGTCACCAGGATGGCAAACATTTAAAAGTCTGACAATGCCATATGTTAAGAATGTGATAAAATGGAAAGTCTCATACAATGCTGGTGATAGGTGATAAATCAATACATCCTCTTTAGAGGGCTATTCCACAGTGTCAAAAATGTCTATACCCTCAGTATCAGCAATTTTATTTCTAGGTTTGTTTTAGAAAAATTATTACACACGTGGACAAAGAGACACAAACAAGGATTGTTTAAGAGAGCTGTTGTAGTATGAAAATTTGGAATCAACATAAATTTCCATCAGTTGGAGAATGGATAAATCTGATGAAATAGTGTATTAGCAGATAAATGGACTACAACTACTTTTATCAGCCTGGGTAAATTGCAAATATATAATTTCGAGTCAAAAAAGCAAGTTTCGAAAGGTATGTGTGTGTGCATGTATTCAGTATACACACATATATTACTTATATAAGTATATTACTTATATACATTTTCAAATGTAGAAAATTTTTATATTGTTTTCAAATACATAATTGTTGGTACAACTATACGAAACATTTATGGGAACCTAAATGCCAAGATCAGAATTTTGATGACATCTAATATAGTTTGGAAATTGAACAGAAAGCTTTCCATTCTACCTATAATGAGTATATGGATGTTTCTTACTCTACATGCTTTCTAATATGGCTAAAATATTTCATTTTTAAAAAAAATAAAGATAAAACACATGTATACTTGCTTACTTCTGATGAATATCTTCTTCCCAAACAATGTTAGAAAATTAATACTATAATGTACATTACAATCATATATTTGTACAATTTTAGTTTAGTAAAAACCAACAGGTTGCATAGCAGGTGCCAACCTTTGTTATGATTAGCAAAAATTATGTTGTTATACTGGAATTATATTCTCATTTTCACAAATTCATTTTTGCAAATACTTTTTATTATAACTTGAGGGTTAGAAAAAGAGATGATCCTTACCAGAATGACAACCATTTTCTTACATCAAATTTCAAATGAGGCAGACTATACATCAATCAATTCCAATGGATATGAGGTATTAGTAGTATAGTATAATTTTTACCCAACTTTGTGAGTATATGAATTGCTGTACTTGAATTTTTAAAATATTAAATGATATCTACTCCAGATCCACCCACTAATTTGGAAAAAAAAATCAGTTTCTGTCATTCTGTCATAGTACCAGTAGCTCTCCTTTCAAAGGCCATCTGATACTTGGGGTAGGCCCCGTTTTTCTGCCATATTAATTGCTTCTGGTTATTCATTGTCCAAGTCCAGTGGTTAGCTTTACTGCTTTCAAATCAACTTGGTTATGAGAGATTTAGTCTAAGTTGTGAGCTGAAGACATGAATTCTGGCTTCTCACAGTTACCATACATTCTTTCTTTGTATCCTACAAATTCCTGGGGGCATCTCGAGGGAACAAGGTGGTTCTCTCTACCATTTGAAGGACCCATCAAAATAAACCCCCTAGGTCTTGGGGAACCATAGCTTTGGGGCTTTTATTTTCACCTCAACTACTTTCCTAAATAGCTCCCCTACCCCTAACCTTGCCATGGTAGCTGCAGTTCAACCTTCTGTTTAATAAGTGTGGACATAATCTTGCTCAGTGAATCTCTTAAAGCAGATACTGGATTTTCATTTTTGTGTGTGTAGGATGCTGACATCAGTTAGCTTCACATTTTTATCTTTTAAGTATATTCAGAAAAATAATGCATAATTTGGCAGAATTCCTTGTCTATTCCTCAAAGTAAACTGTGGTGAATTATACTTTTCAGAAATTTGAGCGCTCTGAAAGTTTGCGTACATTCATACAAATTTGCCTTAGCAATTTTAACATTTTATGTGTTTCTAAGTGTGCCAAATCTAATGACAGAAAGCATCGTTGTCCCACCGAGGGCACACTTTAAATGGACTGAGGTAAGAAAAGATAGTGGTCTTGCCTTGGATCAGTTTCAAAGGCTAGGGTACAGAACCAAGCCTGCTAATCCTTCAGGGGGTCAATTTTCTCAGTCCAAAGCCTTGTCTGGAGGATGCACGATCCTGTGATTACAAGGATGATCTAAATAATGTTGGCAAAATTAAATGGCAGTTCACATTGTTAATTCTTCTTCAGTCCCCTGGAATCTCTAGTGTGCCTGCATTTTTGTGATTGTAGTGAAGTCGAATGGGCCAGTGTGCCTGCCTAGAATTGCAGCTTTGCGAAGTCCACTGGGTGCTTGGGCTGAATTCACAGGCTTTGTCTTGAGTTGCCAAAACAATCAAAGAGCATTCATTTCCTTAAATGGTTATATACCCTTGATAGATTTGTGTCCTAATGACTCTATGATTCTGCTCAGCAAAATGCACTAAGACACCAATAGCCGATTAATACATGCCTTAAAATTAGACAAGAGGCCATTTTATGTAATAGTGATATTATTGTCAGTATTATTTGAAGAAATCACACACATAGAATGAGAGCAGATGTTTTCCACTCCCACCATTGACAGATCAGGATACAGAAGCCTTAAACTTAGGAATTTAGGTCAATGTGAGGAAATCAGTGTGATTTTTAAAAACTCTTTGTGTATGTTTAAAATATGTTATAATGTTTTAAGAAACAGCCCTTCCTTTAAAAATTCTGTTAGAGAGCTTCTGTTGAGAGCTGCAGCTGTCTGGGTGCATTCAATGGAGATGATTCAGCTGGGCAGACTATCATCCCAGGGGGATAAATAGTTCAGAGGAGTGTGGGTATATGTTTAAATAATTTTTAGAACCAAGATTCATTTTCTAGAACAGTAGTATCCAAAGTGGGGATGTATTTTCAATGATGAGAAGAGTTTCCACTGGGGGCCAGGAAAAATAGATAAGAACTACCACTCTTTTTAAAGTTTATCATTTATATTATTATATTGATATTTTGTTATATTATCATATTTTACAATATATATATAATAGATTCATTTATTAAAACATGAATATAACATTAAAAAGCTACTGTATATGTCTAGAATGCTGACAACTTTTTGATTTTACTGAGAAGGGGGCAGCTTCAAAAAAATTTAGAGACTCCTGTAATCTATTAAAATATCCAACATGGGAGCAGAAACCCCAATGCCACCTTGATGATGACAAACAGCTTCTAAGGCCAAGGCTGCAGCTGGCCCATGTAGGACCCTCGTGAGAATTGAAAAGAGGCAGCCCTCTCGTTGGATATATTCCTGGGCAGCCACTGGCTGGGCAAACAGAATATGGTCTGGATATCAGCCCATTCCCTTCTCTTCTGAGCACTCTTGTGCAGAGCACAATGCATATATCCTCAGGTGGAAGCCTGTCTAAGGCAGACCAAGGACACCAGGGAGGGAGCAGGTGAGAGACCATTGTATTCTTTCTGCTTCCTTCCCCAGATGAATCTCAGAGCTTAAAAAAATAACAATTTAAAAGACACCTAAATCTTCAGGTCTAATGAGATGGTCAGCTTTGATACAAATTTGGGCACCAGAAAGAGAAAGCAGTGAGAACATTTAAATGCCAAAACACATCATGGGTTGTTCAGGGACACATATAGCCTAGATTAGAATTTTGGTTATTATTGTTAAAGGGTTTCCAATAGAATAATTTAAAAATTGGGCATTACTTAAAAAAATTAACAAAGCTAGATAAATATAAATTCAATCAAAGACTTTATGAATCTGGATTTTCTCTGATGTGTATATTGCATTAAATAAGTATTTTCTATTTCCCTGTAAAATAAGGAAAAATCATTAGAGCTGATTTTTACATTAATATGGTTAAAGAGCAACAGGTTAAATGCCAGCAGGTTTGAAGTTAGAGTCCATAACAAATCACTACTTCCGAATTTTAATTTTCTCATTTTTAAAATAAGGGATCAAACTATATAATTTATAATTTTTTTTCAAATAAAATTCTAGATTGTGTATTTAGGAATTTTTCAGCATTTCAGTCCCTAGTAAAATGAAGTAATTAAAGCAAGTAAAAAATTGTTTAGCATCTCATAAACAACAAACTAATTCATTTCCACCTGTGGCAATAAAGGATTAACTCAGCAATTTGGACTTCTGCCTGGTAGGAGTGTATTTGCTTACCTGAGGCCTTGGCTCATGCCCAGATAGTCTATACTAAAATGTGATTTACGGTGGGGGCCTTGGATCATATAGATCAACTTGACTTTTTGACCTCCAGGTGGGTCTGAAGACTAAAGTAAGCCATGAGAATGGTCAGCTATGGCTATGTGACCAAGTCCCATTAAAGACCCTGGACACCAAGACTCAGGGGAGCCTCCCTGATTAGTAATACTTTACATGTGCTGTAACATTTCTTAAGGAAGAGTTGAATGGTGTAGGCATGACTCCACTGACAGACGACAACTGGGAGCTTGCACCTAGTGTCTCCTGTACTTTGCCTGATATGCTTTTTTTGTTGCTGATTTTAATCTGTGTATTTTCACTGTAATAAGCCATATCTGTCACTATAAGCTCTTTTTAAAATTCTGTTTGTCAAGATGGCAGAATGGGAAGCTCCACCTTGAACCTGTCTCCCACCCGGCAAGGATACCAAGTTAATAACTATCTACACAGAAAAAAACACCTACATAAGAAAAAAAAATTAGATGAGCACTCATAGTACCTGGCTTTAACTTCACATTGCTGAAAGAGGCACTGAAGAGATGGAAAGAACAGTCGTAAATCACTGATGCCGCCTCCCCTCACCTCCTAATCCCACTGATGGGCATGGTGCAAAGCGTGTCTCTGGGTGCTGGGGGGAGAACACAGCAATTGTGAGGCATTAAACTCAGTGCTTTCCTGTTAGAGCGGAAAGAAAAACCGGACCAAACTCAGCTGATGCTCACCAATGGAGAGAGCGTTTGAACCAGCCCTAGCCAGAGGAGAACTGACAATCCCAGTGGTCGAAACTTGAGTGCCTGCAAAGCTCACCACTGAGGGCTACAGCACTCTGTGTCTCAAGTAAATCTAAAAGGCAGTGTAGGCCATAAGGTCTGCAACTTTTAGGCAAGTCCTAGGGCTTAACTAGGCCCATAGACAGTGGACTGGGGGGTGTTGGGGGCAGGCACGTGACCTGCTGAGACACCAGCTGGAGCAGCCAAGGAGAGTGCTGGTATCATCCCACCCTTAATCCCAGGCTGCACAACTTGTGATTCTGAAAGAGACTCTTTCTTCCTGCCTGAGGAGAGGAGAGGGAATTGTGGAGAGGACTTTGTCTTACATCCAGGCTACCAGCTCAGCCACAGCAGGATCAGGTATTGGTCAGAGTTGTAAGGTTCTATTCCAGGCTCTAGCTCCCAGATGACATTCCTAGACACATCCTGGGCCAGCAGGGAATTTCTTGCCTTGAAGGAAAGAATTCCATCCTTGCAGCATTCATCACCTACTAACTAAAGAGCCCTTGGGCTCTGAATAACAAGTAGTGATATCCAGGTACTACACTGAGGGCCTTGGGTAAACCTCTGAGACTTGCTGGCTTCAGGTGGGACTCAGCACATTACCAGCTGTAATGGCTATGGGGCAAAACTTCTGCTTGAGAAAAGCAGAGGAAAGAGTAAAGGGGATTTTGTCTTGCACCTTAGGTACCAGTACAGTCACAGTGGGATAGAGCACCAAGTGGGCTCTTGGGGTCTCTGATTCCAGGTGTTGGCTCTTGGATGGCATTTCTGGACCTTCCCTGGGCCAGAAGGGAGCCCATAGTCCTGAAGGATGAGTCCAAGGCTCATTCACAACAAGCTGTGTTGAGGAAACTCAAAGAAATTCAAGGTAACACAGAGAAGGAATTTAGAATTCTATCAGGCAAATTTAAAAAAGAGATTGAAATAATTAAAAGGAATCAAGCAGAAATTCTGGAGCTGAAAAATGCAGTTGGCATACTGAAGAATGCATCAGAGCCTCTCAGTAGCAGAACTGATTAAGCAGAAGAAATAACTTATGAACCTGAAGATAGACTATTTGAAAATACAAAGAGGAGACCAAAGATAAAGAATAAACAGCAATGAAGCATGCCTATAGGATCTACAAAACAACCTGAAAAGGGAAAATCTTAACAGTTACTGGTCTTAAAGAGGAGGTAGAGAAAGAGATAGGGGTAGAAAGTTTATTCAAACAGATAACATCAGAAAACTTTCCCAACCTAGAGAAAAATATTAATATCCAAATACAAGAAGATTACAGAAAATCAAGCAAATTTAACCCAAAGAAGACTATGTCAAACCATTTAATAGTCAAACTCCCAAAGGTCAAGATAAAGAAAGGATCCTAAAAGGGGCAAAACAAAAGCAACAACATACAATGGAGCTCCAATACATCTGGCAGCAGACTTCTCAGTGGAAACCTTACAGGCCAGGAGAGAGTGGCATGACATAATTCAAAGTACTGAAGGAAAAAAAAAACTTTTACTCTAGAATAGTATATCCAGTGAAAATATCATTTAAACATGAAGGAGATACAAAGACTTTTCCAGGCAAACAAAAGCTGAGGGATTTCATCAATATTAGACTTGTCCTATAAGAAATGCTAAAGGAAGTACTTCAATCAGAAAAAGGACATTAATAAGCAATAAATAATCACCTGAAGATACAAAACTCACTGGTAATAGTAACTACATAGAAAAACACAGAATATTATATCACTGTAAGTGTGGTATGTAAGCTATTCTTAAAGTAGAAAGACTAAACAATGAAACAATCAAAAACAATGACTACAACAGCTTTTTATAGTCAGTATCATAAGATAGAAATGACAGCATTAAAAAGCAAGGGGACAAAGTTAAGGTTTAGAGTTTTTATTAGTTTTCTTCTTGATGTTAGTTTATGCAAATAGTGTTTAGTTGTTATCAGGTTAAAATAATTGGTTATTTGCAAGCCTCATGGTAACCTCACATCAAAGAACATACAAAAGATACACAAAAAAACAAAAAGCAAAAAACTAAATCACTTTCACTAAAGGAAGGCAGGAAGGAAAGAAAGAAAAGATCATGAAACAACCATAAAACAAATAACAAAATGGCAGCAGTAAGTCCTTACTTAACAATAACATTGAATGTAAATGGACTAAACTCTCCAATCAAAAGATATAGACTGGCTAAATGGATGACCAAACAGGATTCATTGATCTGTTTCCTACAAGAAACACATTTAACCTGTGATGACACACATAAACTGAAAATAGAGGGATGAAAAAATGTATTCCATGCAAATAGAAACAAAAAAAGCAGTAACATTAATAAAAGAAAGCTACAGGTCAATATCTCTGATGAATATTGATGCAGAAATCCTCAGTAAAATACTAGAAAACTGAATTCAACAATACATTAGAACAATCATTCATCATGACTAAGTGGGATTTATCCCTGGGATGTGAGGATGATTCAACATATAGAAGTCCATTAATCAATGTGATACATCATTCATCAGAATGAAGGATAAAATACATAGGATCATTTCAATTGATGCTGAAAAAGCATTTGATAAAATTAAATATCCCTTCATAATAAAATTAAATATTCCTTCATAATAAAAACCCTTAAAAAACTGGGGACAGAAGGAATGTACTTCAACATAATAAAAGCCATTTATGATGGATCCACCGCTAGTATCATACTGAATGGGGAAAAGCTGATAGCCACTCCTTTAAGATTTGGAACAGGAATAGGATGCCCACTCCCACCCCTATTATTCACCATAGTACTGAAAATCCTAGGTAGAGCCATTAGACAAGAGAAAGTTATAAAGGACATCCAGATCGGAAAGGAAGAAGTAAAGTTACACTTGTTTGCAGATGATGTAATCTTGTATTTGGAAAACCTACAGACTTCACCAAAAAAACTGATAAACAAATTCAGTAAAGTTGCAAGATATAAAATCAACATACAAAAATCAGTAACATTTCTATATGCCAATGATGAACAATCAGAAAAAAAATTAAAAAGTTATCCCATTTACAATAGCCACAAATAAAATTAAGTATCTAGGAATTAACTAAAATCTCTATAATGAAAACTCTAAAACATTAATAAAAAAAATTAAAGAGGACACCAAAAAAAATGGAAAAATAGTCCATGTCCATTGGTTGGAAATATCAATATTGCTTAAATACATGTACTACCCAAAGCAAGCTATAGATTTAGTACAATCCCTGTCAAAATATCAACGACATTCTTCACAGAAATAGAAAAATACAATAGTTAAGATTTGGAAGCAACCCATGTGTCCATCAACAGATGAATGGATAAAGAAAACATGATACATATAAACAACAGAGTACTATTCAGCCATAAAAAGAATGAGACCCAGTTATTTGCAAAAACATGGTTGGCACTGGAGATCATTATGTTAAGTGAAATAAGTCACAGAAAGGCAAACATTACATGTTCTTACTGATTTGTGGGATCTAAAAGTCAAAACAATTGAACTCATGGACATAGAAAGTAGAAGAATGGTTACCAGAGGCTGGGAAGGGTAGTGGGAAGCTTGAGGGGAGGTGGGGAGGCTTAATGGGTACCAAAAAAAAAGCAGAAAGAATAAATAAGAGCTACTATTTGATAGAACAATAGAATGACTATAGTCAATAATAACTTGTACATTTTAAAATAAAGAGTGTAATTGGATTGTCTGTAACTCAAAGGATAAATGATTGAAGAGATGGATACCCCGTTGTCCATAATGTTATTATTTCCAATTGCATGCCTGTATCAAAACATCTCATGTACCCCATTAATATATGCACCTGTTACGGACCCACAAATACAATAAAAAATTCAGTGTCTTTCTAAGAAATCATTGAATCCAAGGGTTGTCTTGGGGAGCCCCAAAGAAAACTATCTCTGGCTCTAAGTGGGATCCCTGGATATTGTCTTTGACATTGATGTTTTCCTTTATTTTTATCCATGTAATTCTTGGATTCCTGGTCCTGAAAGGAGAAGTGTTGCCCTATTCTATTGGATCTTGATGTTTGTTGCCTCTGCTGTCACAGTCATCTGGAAAATCTACCTCCAGCCCATGCAGCCAGTGCACTGCCATTTTTTTTTTCTATTGGAAACTGAGAGTTATTTACACAAAAATAAGTCAACAGAAGCAGGAACTTGCCTGACAATCCTAATAATGGAAGTTTTTCAGAATTTGGAATGAGGCTGGTGAATAAGGCCTACCCATTGCTCAGGAAGCTCAGCTTATCTGCTCTGGGAAGGCTGGTGGCTTCAGCTTCTAACTCAGACAAAAGCATTTGACATGAGTTATTTTCTTCCAACTAATTCATCTTTTCCTTTGGTTGCCCCAAAAGGCAGTAATGCTGCATGAGCTTCTCAAGAAACTGGGGAATTCATAGGCCAGTACAAAATGCTACCTCTTAATCTGCATTTTGCTACAAAGTATTACTGCCTTATGTGCCCCTAGTTTGAAAGAAAGTCTAGTGGCAAAGCTTTTATTTTATTTCCTCTCAAGGCTTATGATAAATTCTTCCTGCAGAAACAATATCAAAGCATCTCAGTGGGCCAGATAGCTCCCTCCCAAAATATGTAAGTCCCACTCATGTCAGATTTAATGCCTTGCTACTTCCTCCCACTGATATAAACTTCCCTCTGTGTAGTATCTCAGAGTAAGAGTAGGGGCAAAAGAGGGGCCCTTGTTCCTCTTAGTACAGAGAACTAGCTGTTGGCTACTAGCTGACATAATTTTTTAATCCAGGAAACCCCCCAATTTCTTTATGCAAAAGACTCCTGGACCTACCAAACCCTCTAGCAATCTCTAGCTTTCCCAAGGTGTGTGGCCAGCCTGAGCCACACAACTTGGGCTAACATGTTGGAACAGCACCACAACTTCCTCTTTTTAATTTAAAGATAAACCTCTGGCATTAGATAAAAAAGGAAGCATGCAGAGTTTCTATTGTCCTGGTGTGTACCAATACAACCATGCTGGTTGTTTACAGCTGGCATTCATTGTGATTTGTCAGAAGATTTGATGTGTTTGGTTGGGCATATTTACAATAGTTCATAATATTTTGACTATCAACCCTTGGATACAATGAAAATTAATGTCAAGTGCTTGGATTGTGAGATTTGTGTGTCCTTGTCTATTAAAAAGATAGAACTTTTTCTACTGTCTATGAAAAACAGAATATAGGTGGGTTTTTTTTTTTTTTTTTTTTTTTTTTTTTTTTTTTTTTTTTCGTTCTGAGCTCTGGTTGATACATCAGTTTATTTCTCAAATGTAGCACTTTTTGTTGCCTCCTCATACCTATTATCCTTTTCTTCCTAAATAAGACTATTAGCTGAGCACATTGCCACCGCCAACAATTATGTTTCTCCGCTTTGTAGCACGATTTGGACATATGTTTTCATTTGGCAAATGAGATATGAGCAGTAGTATTAGGAGTAAATTCCAGGAAGTCTTTAAAGACAGAGGCTGAGCCCTTCTTCACTGCTTCTTTCACCACGCTTCCTTGAATGCAGATGTGATGGCAAGAGCACTGGGGGCAGTGTAGAATCACAAAGAAGAATCCATTGTAGAACCACTACACCTAAGGATGGCAAACTAGTGAGATGAAAGGAGTAATGACCCTGACAACTTCATGCAACATTCATATTGATGCTAAGCTGTCTTCTTGCAGATTTTCTTTACTTGAAAGAGAAATAAATTTCTAACTTCAAGCCGCTATTATTATAAGATGTTCTCTTATTTTCAGTTGAACTTAATTTTACTTGAACAAGGAAATTTCTTCCTAGTTCCATGATTCTAAGTATAGTTGACTATATTCATTCCTATGAATCTAAATATGATAACTGGGCAAATAAGCAAGGAAAATTTTGATAATTTCTAACCATTAAATCATTGTGAACTATTTATCATAATTGTGTAGTAGATAGAGAATCAGAACAGAGATCTCTCTGGTGCATTTTCTCTGTGTCCTATAAAACCAGCTCATAGATTGCTGTGCTGATTAAATGAGAAGATGTTTATAAACTGCCTGCCACTCAAAGGTACTCTATAAATATTAAGTACCCTCTTAAAATTCATCTTCTGGCAACCTGTAAATTTATCTTTGTATCATTACTGGTTAGCATATTGCCTTGCACAGAATGCACACCAAATAAATCATTCTTTAATAAAATAAAGTTTTTACAGGGCCTTACAAGTCAGATATCAGTTTCTTCTTCTCATTGTTTTTTCACTCTTCAAATTATATAAAATGTTATATTACTCTTTAGAAAGACTGAGGGGCCACTTAAACTCCCAATTTACAACCAGAGAGTTAGTTTGGAATTGGGCAGAACCTGGCTTTTTATTTCCTAGTATATAAAAAATATATAATTACATAGTGTACAAGATTCTGTTAGGGATGAAAATTAGCATTAAAGCTGTTTTGAATGCAATGAGCACCATTTGTTTCAATGGCATATATAATTTGGAGTCAACACATAATAAGAAAAATTATTTCTGTGTAATATTTTCAAAAACACTCTCAAGAACCTACTGCAATGAACATATTTTTAAAAAATTAGGTAACTTTATTTTCCCTAAATGTATAACTACTCTCTTTGTGTGTTTGCATTTTCATCTCTCCCAGAAAGAGAATTATGGAACTGAGAAGAGTTGACAGAGATCCTGTGGTGTTGCCCTCTGTGTCAATGAGGGAGTTTGCCCAAATCAACTTGAAGACATAGTGACACAGAATTTTTCCTATCTAATGACTTGGATGATATGTCATAATTTTTTATATGTGAATAGTTTTATACTGCTTTTTTGTTCTTAGGAGTGTCTAGTAAAAAGATCTGGTACCATCAAAAATGTTTTATGTACTTATCTTCATATCCTATGATTCAGAGAGCATATTTCAGATGTTAGAGAGGGTAGGGTTTGAAAAAACAAAAGAGTGGCAAAATAGGTAAAAGGGAAGTGGAAAACTTTCTTCTTCACCTCTATAAACTCTCTCTGAGAAATACCAGACCTCTTCACCCAGTAGATACATAGCAATTGAGTTATAACTGGTTTAATCCATCTTTAGTCTAAAGAAAAAGGAACCTTACTGATATAATGATATAATATTGGAGACTCTGTAAGAATATATTACCACCAAATGACAAATCTCTGTGCATTCTCTTGTTCTCTTCCAGGAGCCACTATAGACTAGGAAGAAGGCAACTCTAATTCACTATACTGTATGGTGTATTTTGAAAATTGTTGAATTATTTAAAAGTATATTAAGGAAAAATAGAACATGGAGAAAATTAGGAGAAAAACAAGTGTTTTTCTTACAGATGAAGAAATTGAGAAAGGGGGCTGCATTTTTCAACATATGTGTGCCAACTTTGAAGTTGAGCATCTTATGTGACTGGGATCCAGTGAAATGCTACTAAGAGTTCCACAAGCTTTTTATAGATTCCATGTGGCACACATATCAAACTGAATTTGAATGACATCTAGATATTATTTATATTGTAAGTGAAATTAATTGAGCTTTCAATGGCTTTATGATATTTCAGACAGGTATTTGTCAGGATTTTATCAACAAATAGTGCCCTCAGGGAGGATTTGAAGAGCAAGCTGTCACAGGGAGGGAGGATGGGACCTGGAAGGCAGACCCCAGGTGAAACATTTCTGTGAAGATGGGTGTCTGAGGATATGCACTCAGTCAATACTTGTGCTATTCTGGCAGGGTCTGCCTCTTCTCTGTCGATGGGGAACAGATTCCATGGTATCAGCGGGACTGAGTGAGAGTACAAACACTGCTCCTGAGGATAGATTTTGTGAGTAATTTGTTCACACTGACAGATTTATTTATTTTGTCTACACTTGTGCTGTCAAGGTCCTGGGTGAAGTTCTTTCCCATTTGTACCCTGACATGTACTACTGTCCTTTGTACTAGGAAATGATACTGCTTTTTGGAAGGATTGAGACTGTATATGCAAATATATACTCTATCTAAATTACTTATGGGTGAAGCAGTTATCCCCATAAACACTTTTACCCTCCTGACTCACTGTAAACTCAAATCCTAAGTGTTGAAGTACTCGAAGGTCAGTGGATGCATGTATGTAAAGCTGTTTCTACATATCTCTCCTATTTTATTTATTTTTTTAACCAAGGGGGCATGAAATTACTTTAATTTTCATTATTTTTCCTCGAATATTTAATTTCTTATGAGAGTTCGAGTTAGGAACTTTGAAGCCTCCCTTTTCTCTGCTAGAATTTTATGTTCAATGAAATGTACAGTACAGCAGGCAACATGCAGAAATTAAAGTCAACTTTAAGAGAAATATGTCTTTTGCTTTTAATAGTTGTTTAACATTTACATGTTTTTCTTCTTTCCATTAGAAATAAAGGAGCTTATTTTGGAAAGATCACAAAATGTGAAAAAAATCTAATCAGTTTTGAAATCTAACTAGCTTTTAAAAAGTTGTGTATTTTAAGTGCTCAAGGGATACATTTTTCATCTTAAAGCATTTTAGATTTATGTTTCATCTTAAATATTTCCCTGTCACCTGGGTGGATTAGCATACAAAAATTATTTTGACCCTGGAAGAAAAATACCAAAAGGTTTTCTAGTAGGATTTGGCTAATGACATTATTTATTTTAAAATCAGTAATAAAATATATGTACATATTATTAAATGGTATCTCTGTGGTATATAATAACAGTTTAATGTTCTGTACATTACATGATTCAAAAGCCTTTTTCATTTTTTGATATACTAGTACTGAATATTTTTAACACATAACTTTTGAAAGCTGTTGAAACAAAAGTCATTAGGGCTTCATAATTATTAAGTGTCTGTGTTTGTCTGTATACGCATGTGCACGTGTGTGAATACCTTTCTTTCACTAGATCATAAATATCCTGATGCAGGGACAATGTTTTTTATTGCTGATGGAACTACCTTATTTCATTTTTATTCTGAGGTACTATCACCTTGCCTGCCACATTGGAGGTAACCAATAAATATTTAATACACAAATGAATGAAAAAATAAAGCAAAAATAAAAATATAACCCTAAGGGTGAAGCATTTACAAACATCAGTATGAAAGGGTGATTGCTTCTTGCGTTGGGTAATTTTATAAACATTTCTGTAGAAATAAATGATTTCCTAGCATCAGTGGTGAATTGTAATGGATTGTTTTATGGAGGCTAAATCTAAAGTATTGTGTATTTCAAAACGCATTTGAAGATTTTAATTGGAACTCATGCTAGTAGTGTTAAGTGATTAGAATCGTATTCTGAAAACTTGAAGCTAATCTTATCTTAAAGATCACACTTTATAGTTAAAGATTTCTACTTATGTAATTCCAGTTTCCCATAGATATTATAGTCTCAATCATGATAAATTGACAAAGATATTAGTGCTATTTTGCATGTGAGGAATGTAGGAAAATATCATTCATTTCCCAAATCATCCCAATTCAACGTCATTAGAGAGTGCCATTGGCTCTACCTCGAAAATGTATTTTGGATCTGATTACTCCTTACCATCTGCATCTGTACAACTTCATTCTTTAGTTGTCATTAGTTCTGTTGTCTAATCTCTCTAATCCCTTTCTTCCCTCTCATTCTCCCCTTAGCAGCCACAATGATCTTTTAAAGTGCAAGTCAGATCATAATCATTCCCTGGTTGAAACACTTGCATGGCTTCATTGCAATTAGAACACAAGTTGATCTCTCCCACCCCTCCCCTCTCCTCTACATGATCTGACTTTCATGTTCTATGATTGCATTTTCTATACACTTGGCTTCCCTGGTGCCATACGTGAACTGACTCACTGTGTCCCAGTCTCTTCCTATCCAAGAGTGTTTGCATTTATCATATTCTGTGCTTGGAGGCTGCCTCCTCACATTTTCAAATGCCTGCTTCTCAACATTTTAGTCTTAGTGTCCTTCGCTTCATTCTCCACTCATATTTTCCCATTTTCTTTTTTTTTTTTTTTTTTTTTTTTTTTCGCTATCTTGCTCTGGCTACATGGCTTTGGTGCGATTAGGCCTCACCGAGGAAAACTCAATTTGCTGTTTCATTATATAGAATAAATTTGGGTTGACTAGATGAATTTAAATAATCATATTTTCCCTTTTTTTTTTTTTTTT
>NW_012104087.1:1126146-1127971 GCF_000951045.1 Mandrillus leucophaeus
TTTTTTTTTTTTTTTTTAATTACCAGAGGTTAAGTGACTAACACACAATTTGTTTTCTTCCTTGACTATTGTTTGTTAGAATGTGAGCTTATTTAATGACTTGGACATTCTTGGACTTTTTTTATTTTTATTTTTTGTCTCTGCTGCAGTTCTAGGCCTGAAACTGACTAGAGTCTTCTTTGAAAGGAAGATCTACATTTAAGACATTGACCTCTTGAGATTAATGTTCTAAAGTCAGTCTTCTATACCTTGTGGTTGAGTGAGTTGTCAGTAGAAAAAGACGTAATTGTTTAAAGACCCCAGCTCCTGTCCATATTTGTTTATCACTTTTTCTCAGACAGGTTTGTTAATCTTTCACTTTAACTTTTTATGTCAAATCACTACACATATTGAGGAAATGTCTGGAGAACTGAGACAAAACAAGATCAAAGAGTCAAATAAATTGTTGGAGTTTTAAGGCTAAGAAGTAGATTCCTTTTGGAAACTGTCCTAGGAAGCTATATTTTAAGAGTTCCATTATTTTCTCTCTCTTCATGCTGCAGCTCGTAGCAGAAGTGAAGACCCATAATCTCTATGAGCATATCTTAGCCTTGGTTCTAACATGGGACATGTTAACATGTTCTAAACACAGTTAAGGACAGGAAACAGAGGTTTTTTTAAAAAAAATTACACAAAACAATATATATGGTAATTATGTGCTTTTGAGCAAAATAAAAATAACTGAAAGAATGTAGATATTGATTTTATAATTAGCATTTTTAGTAAGAAACTAAAATAAATAGAAGGTAAATAAATACTCAAATGTATAATATATGTTCCTGAAACAAAGTTTCAAATCTTCATGTTAGAACAACCCAGGAAAAATTGATACACAATGATTAGTATCAAGACATTCAGTGTTAAAATTAGTGAGCTTCAATAATAAAGAAAAATACTGTGGATATTGGTACCGTAAATGTAAGTCACTCACATGGAAGACAAAACTTGGACTGAACTCAGATTCTCTCATAGCAACATTTGATGTCAGAAGACAGATGTCATACATGTGACAAGGTCAGGTAGCTTCTAAAGATCTATTTTTCAGGAAGAAGTTTAGATAGTCACCGTAAAGTTAGTGACTATTAGTTGCTATATCTTGCGTCTCCTTTTTCTAACAAGGAAGCATTATGTTTGATGACATATACTACATTTGGGCCTCCTACTCTGACCATAAGGCCTTGGGTGGTCCCAGAGAAAGAAATATCTTTCCCCCTAATTCAGGCTGGAAAGCGAGGGTAGGAGCACTGAACACTCATAACTCAGCAGATCCCATGAGGATCTGAGGGTTGATGGAAAATCAGGAAGTTTTATGTTTCTCCTGTCAAGCTCTACCAGGAAAGTCTCAATGGATCACACTACTTCTTAAAAAATGAAGTTATGATGAATAATCAATTAGACTAGTGGAATATTATAGTTTAAAAGAAACTTAAATATGTGTGCATCTAGTCTCCCCTTGTGCAATCCTCTTGGTATGTAACAAAGAGAAAACAGTGCCTAAAATGAGACTTGAGCAAGTTTCTAGCTTATGAGTGGTTAAATCATTAAGAGCTAGGTTTCTCATGAATTTTCACACTTTTCACCACTCCACCTCTCTGGATGGTGCTAATTTTTGATACTCTTTCCATTTCTTTTTTTTTTAATTTATTTTTTATTATTATTATACTTTAAGTTCTAGGGTACATGTGCATAATGTGCAGGTTTGTTACATATGTATACTTCTACCACGTTGGTGTGCTGCACCCATCAACTCATCAGCACCCATCAACTCGTCATTTACATCAGGTAT
>NW_012104087.1:1129062-1161580 GCF_000951045.1 Mandrillus leucophaeus
GCGATCATTAAAAAGTCAGGAAACAACAGGTGCTGGAGAGGATGTGGAGAAATAGGAACACTTTTACACTGTTGGTGGGATTGTAAACTAGTTCAACTCTTTCCATTTCTATCTGCATCCCTTAACCATAGCAAGGTAAGTCACAGGGTTCCAGTTTTTTCACAATTCTTCCAGTTGTCACTTATTTTATTGAAGAAGGGAAACTGCTTTCATGAGAATCATCAGCAATTAAAATGAAAAGGCTTTTGGATAAGTACCTTTTTTAAACAAGAGAAGTGCCTTTTTGATATTCGTTACCTTAAGAAAGGCCCTAGTACCTAACAGAGTACCTACCTAGAATGCAAAGTGTTTGCTTAAAAATATGTATTTATAGTGGATTTCATGGTAGTTCTGTTTTCAATTTTTTAGAAACCTCCATACTGTTTTCTATAATGACTGTACTAATTTACATTCCCACCAACAGTTTATTAGGGTTCCCTTTCCCCAAATCCTCCATAACATTTGTTATATTTCATCATTTTGGTAATAACCATTCTAACAGGTGTGAGATAATATGTTGAGCATTTTTTCATATACCTGTTGCCCATTTGTATTTTTTTTTTTGAAAAATGTCTATTCAGATCCCTTGTCCATTTTTTTTCTATAGAGTTATTTGCATTCCTCATATATTTTGAATATTAACCCCTTATCAGATGTATAATTTGTAAATATTTTCTCCCATTCTTTAGGTTGTGTTTTCATTCTATTTATTGTTTCCATTGTTTTGCAAAAGCTTTTTAGTTTGATGTAACCACATTTGTCTATGTTTGCTTTTTTTGCCTGTGCTTTTTGAGTTCTACACAAGAAATTACTGCCCATGTCAATGTTGTGGAGATTTTCTCATGTTTCCTTCTAGTTGTTTTATAGCTTCAAGTCTTAAATTCAAGTGTTTAATCCATTTTGAGTTGATTTTCATATATCTCATGAGATATGAGTGTAATTTTATTCTCCTGCATGTGAATATCCAGTTTTTCTGACACCATTTACTGAAGAGACTGTCCTTTCTCCATTGTATCTTCTTGGCACCATTGTCAAAAATCAGTTGGCTGTAAGTGCATGAATTTATTTCTGGGCTCAATTTTGTGACATTGGTCTATATATCTGTTTTTATGTCATTATCATACTGTTTGATTACTATAGCTCTGTAGATTTTGAGATCAAGTAGTAGAATGCCTCCAGCCTTGTTCATTTTGCTCAAGATTTCTTTCAGAGTTTTTTGTGGCTCCATTTGAATTTTAGAGTTATTTTTTCTATTTCTGTGAAAAATGTCACTGATATTTTCATAGGGCTTGCATTGAATCTGTAGATTGTTTTGCGTAGCAATTCCATGTCTGGGTATATATCCAAAGGAACTGAAATCAGTGTGTCAAAGAGACATCTGCACTCCCATATTTATTGAAGCATTATTCACAATAGCCAAGATAGGAAAACAACTTAAGTGTCCATCAAGTAATGAATAAATAAAGAAAATTGGTATATATACACAATAGAATACTACTCAGCCTTTAAAAAGAGTGAAATCCTATCATCTGTGATGATATGGATGAACTTAGAAGACATTACGCTAAGTGAAATAAGCCAGACACAGTAAGACAAATATTATATGACTCACTTATATACAGAATCTAAAAAGTTAAATTCATAGAGGCAGAAAGTAGAATGGTGATTATCAGAGGTTTGGGGGTATGAGGGAGTATTGGGAGATGTTGGTCAGATGGTACAACGTTATAGTTAGGTAGGAGGGATAAGTTCTGGAGATCTATTGTATGAAATGATGATTATTAGGTTTGTGCAAAAGTAATTGTGGCTTTTGCCATAGTTAATGTTATAGTTAATAATAATATGTTGTATACAGTACTTGAAAATTTCTAACAGAATAGATTTTAAGTATTCTCATCACACACAAAATAGGTGAGGTGATGTATATGTTCATTAGCTTGATGTCATCATTTCCCAATGTGGTGTGGTTTTTTTTTCGTGTGTGTGTATATATATGTCTATATAAACATCATGTTATATATTATAAATAATGCACACATTTTTTGTTGATTTAAAAAATTAAAAAGTACATATTGAATAAATAACTGTATAACTTGAAAAGCAGTATTGTTATAATGGTTGACATTATTTCACAGTTTTATGGTAGATATTTTAGTTCTGAGATGGAAGCAGATCCAAACGGACACTTGACATTTAGCATCTTTCTTTGGGCTCTCCTTACAAATGATGTTATCCTGACATCTTGTCAGTTTTTTAAGTAACCCACTAAAATGTTTATTCTATTATTTGCATATTAAAGATATTTTCTTCTGGTAACATATAGATCCTCAGTCTTGTTTATAGATACAATTGGCTTTGGAGTTTCTAATTTGTTTACATCCTTATATCTTTTTCCATAGCTAAGCTGTTAGTTTTGACAATTTCCTTCAGTCAAACAGTATTATCATTGTTGTGCCAGTTAACAAGATCTGATGTGTAGTAACCACTAATGAATATCAAAGGTCTGTTGTAAAAATATTTTGTGACCCACTATACCACTTAGCTGTCTGATTTTTGAAACTGGCTAACTGCAAGCAAGATTTGACTCCACTTTAATATCAAGTTTTTGAAGCAACTTTTTACAAGTTAAATCTTATAAAAACTGTGCAATAAATAAATATTATTTGTGGTCAGAAAGTATGATTATACTCCAACTGATAAAAATTATATTTATAAATATTGATAAGTGTAATGACAATAGAAATATTCCTAATGTATCCGAAAATCTCTAGCAGCTGGAGCCATGATCTGATGTATTGTAATCTATGACCAACAGGTGGCAGCAGTTCACAGAAGGTTCTCACTGGAGAGCATGTAAAATTCATAGTAACGGTTTAACTCTCTTATACTTTATTCTTCAATGAGATTGTTTAAAACACAATGTATCTAAACTGACTGATAGACATCTCTGTTTGCTGCTTTAGAAACAAAATTACTTTATTCAATTGTGTTTAAAATTATATGTATAATGTACATTTATTTATTACACTACACTGAAATATATACAGTAAACCAATAACTCCTTTGTGTTAAAGGAAGTTGAGAAGTAATGATGCATTTAGTACATTAACTCTTCTAATTCTTTATCCCTGGGGATGTTTTAAAGGAATGTGACTTTTTACAGATTTCTTTCCTTTTTTTTTTTTTTTTTTTTTTTCTCCCGAGACGGAGTGTCACTCTTGTCTCCCAGACTGGAGTGCTATAGCACAATCTCGGCTCACTGCAACCTCCGCCTCCTGAGTTCAAGTGATTCTCCTGCCTCAACCTCCCAAGTACCTGGGAATGCAGGCACCCACCACCACACCCAGCTAATTTTTTGTATTTTTAGTAGAGACAGGGTTTTGCCATGTTGGGCAGGCTGGTCTTGAACTCCTGACCTCAGGTGATCCGTCCGCCTTGGCCTCCCAAAGTGCTGGGATTACAGGTATGAGCCACTACGCCCGCCTGACTTTTGTAACAGATTTCTATTTGGCTACAACATAGGGCTGGATTTTTGTTGTTATTTGGAAGTAGGGCATGGCAAACTACAGGCATTGGTAAAATTCAGAGTAAGATATACTGACAATACCACGTCTGATGGTTCTTTTGTGTTCTCTACTTTATTAAAGATAATCTTTTGTTGTTGTGTACTTTGTTGTGCTCTTGAAAATGTATGACCATATATTAATTGATTAGTTGATTTTGTTCTCATGTATCTTTCATCAAAGAACACATTAACACAATTAATAGAAACAAGTCAATATATTTTATAGCAAAACTATAAAATAAATCAGGGTCATTTGAAGATGTATTCTAATTCATCATCCAGCAGAGTCATGTCTCCAACTTCCATCTGATGTTACACAGCCAATCCATGTTAAAAATAGTCTTCTGATATCTGCTTCAATTCATGATTTATTAGAAATTTTGGCCCTGTCTAGTGATATTTTTGGTTGTCACAATTGAGGTGGGAGTATTGCTACTGGGATCTAATGGGTAGAGGCCAGGTAGGCTAATAAACATTTTTGCAATGCACACGCCAGCACCCCATAAAAAGAATTATCTGACCCAAAATGTCAATAGTGACAAGACTGAAAAAGCCGGGTCCACACTAGATAGTCATCTAGAAAAATCAATTATATCTCTGTCTTAGGAATGTGTACACAGGAAGGCTTAGAAATGAGAATCCAGGTGCATACGCTGAAAGGTGAAACTATAATTATAGCAGCCTTTTTAAGGAAAAATATTCTAACCATCCTCTGATGCATCAAAAGTTCAGAGTGTGAAAAGTGCCCTTTCCTAAAAACTATGAATGTGAAGTGGTCTATTTCTGAAGCCCCAAAGGACAAGTTTATATTTCCAACCTTTTGGGGGGGGGAAAAAAAAAACCCTTCAGAGAACTTTGTTAACTATCCAGCAAAATTGAAAAACTCAGCATATCAAACCTATGTTCGCTAAACAAATTTCGTACTGAATATAATCATTGAAGTATTACCATGTGTACAGTTGCCTTTAAACTTTTGATGTTTGCTCCAAAGACTACATGCAGGGCAACCATTCTTTCCCTACCCATCTTGCTTCAAAACTTACAAAAATGAATTTTTTACCTTGTGAATTAAGGGAATATAGGAAAATCTCATGGAGTTACTTTTGCACTTTCAGTCTGACTTGTCCTTATACCGTGTGTGTGTGTGTGTGTGTGTCTGTCTGTCTGTCTGTCTGTCTTCCATATGGAGACTTTCCAAATACTGGAGTCTTTCCCTGTACCAGAAAGCTGTAGTGAAAAAGCATTTTGTGAGGTTTATGACATCATAGACACTTAAAGAATATTTAGAATATTAACTCTGTCTACTACAAAAAGCTTTTTTGGTCCAATAAATAGAAAATATCACAACACATGTTTGAAGTTTACTGTAAAGCATCTAAAACAATAGTATTTTAATAAAAATATTATATATCAGGGCCTTGAAAATTTGACTTGGTTTAAATGCTCATATTATTGCATCTAAATGTAAATATTTGAATATTAAACTTCTCCTTTGATTCCTAAGAAGTTTAAATGTGGTATCTAATAAGTACCTTTCTGATTCAATTGAATCCTCTTTGTAAAAAGAAAAGAAAGAAATAGCAAAACGGGAAGTGAGGAGGTTATACTGATACAATAAACAAGTTTAGTGTAATGATCCAAAACTCAATGTATCTGGGAGCATTGTTCTGTCATCAGCTCCTTAGATTTCCAGCAACTACACAAGCAGAAACTCAAGTTTCACATGATGTAAAGGCTTGACTTCCTCTGTATTATAATGAAAAGAGATGTGTCTCTGACTTTATAGATAAAGGATTGTGCTTTGGTTAAACTGATAAGTATTTTTCCATTTTCTGTACAGGGCTTATTTGCTTCCTGAGAGCTACGTTATATAAAAAACAAAAATGAGATGAGAAATACAACTTTGGCCAAATGACCTTTTCACATGTTTTAGAATACTGTAAAAAGAAAGGAAAAAAGAAAGGTAGGTCAGATAATATC
Source organism: Mandrillus leucophaeus (assembly GCF_000951045.1). Taxonomy (NCBI): domain Eukaryota; kingdom Metazoa; phylum Chordata; class Mammalia; order Primates; family Cercopithecidae; genus Mandrillus; species Mandrillus leucophaeus. Next base: position 1,134,647 of record NW_012104087.1, read on the forward strand.
TATGATCCTTTTATATTTAAATGCATTGCTCCAAAATAAAAGTGTGTGACAAGTTGTTAACAAGTATTTGCATGTATTTGAGGAATGTTTTGGGTAGTATGTGAAGCAATTCTAAGGAGAAGATATTGGTCCTCAGAGATTTATTTTTTCTCCTCATGCACTCTTTATAATTGAAAACAGTTCTTTATTCCCAGTCTTATATAATAAAATTTGAATAAAGAAAAAAACTAGAATCTTTTAATGAGGCCACGATTTTTCTATCAGTTTGAATCAGAGACAGCCTAATTTGTCCAATATCTTTTACCATTATTACCAAAGAGAAAGCGTGGCTTAGTGGCTCATGTTAGATTTCTTGTTAAGTTATGTAGTGACTGTAATAAAATAGAGTGTTTTGCTATGCACAGGGTACTCTTCTGAGAGCTGAGAATGAAGCATTCAATGCAGCAGGCAGTGTCCCTGTCCTCATTCCTAATAATACCATAAAAATGATGGAATCCATCATGTGCTATTCTCTTTTCACTGATATGTACCCCAGGTAAAATGGCTGAAAACCTGAAGAAAACACTTCTGTTAATTAGAAGTAGTGAAGTGAAATTGTTATTATAAGAATCTATTTGGCCAGGCACCGTGGCCTGTAATCCCAGCACATTAGGAGGCTGAGGCGAGGGGATGGCTTGAGCTCAGGAGTTTGAGACTGGCCTGGCAACATGGCAAAAGTCCATCTCTACTACAAATACAAAAACTAGCCAGGTGTGGTAGTGCACATCTGTAATCCCAGCTACTCAGGAGGTTGAAGCAGAAGAATCGCTTGAGGCCAGGAGGGGAGGTTGCAGTGAGCTGAGATCGTGCCGCTGCACTTCAGCCTGGGTGACAGAGCAAGACCCTATATATCAAAACAAACAAACAAAAAAATCTACTTTAAATCCTAGTAATATTCTAACACCAGCAGTGCAACATATTATAAATATTTGCTTCCTGGCTGTGAAAATTTTTAAATCTTTAAGTTTAATATTTAATATTTGTATTTTAATGTTACTACAGTTCCATGAATGAATATGCTGATGATTTTTAGTAAAATCATTTTAATTATTACGGTTCTCAAAGTACTTCTTCTTTTCTTCCAAATGCAATTATGAGCACTATTCTGCTTAGTGATTGGGCAAAACTATTTAGAAACACTTTTGTAGAACTTGGACATCTAGAAATCTGAGGATCAGAGAAAAGCCTGGATAAGTCAAAGTAGTATTTCATAAATGAAATTTCTCAAGTACCTTCTAAACCATTTTGTATAGTACTGATTTGTAAATAACCTAGACAAATGAGAACTTAGATACTTGAAGTGAGTCCATGTTTTGCCATTCAAAGCATTAAGTAACTATTGACTTTATAATTTAGTTGATACTCAAATAACGTGAACATGACTCAGAATAGGGGCAGGTGGTGAATTTCAGGCATCAATGAGTTATTTTCAAATCAATTTTCTTAGTTTAACTAAAAGCTGCAGTATGGATAGTCATTTCTTGCTTAAACACAATATGAAAAATTACTTCAGGTCACCCATTTAGGAAATGGGACTATGGAGATCTGCTTTGCTTTAGAAGCCAGGACCAAGGTGGGAAGGGAAGCAAAGGATAAACACCATTTGCTGGAAAAAAAAAAAAAAAAGAAAAAAAAGAAAATCAGTTTCACAATGTATGTAAAAACAAAACAAAACAAAAACCAACAGCAACAAAAAACCCTAAACCATTAGTAGAATATCTCAGTAATGCAATGCATGCTTTTTTTTTTCTCACATATATCCTTCATGTTTAATGTTGCTATAATAAAATATGCCACTGCATTTGACCAATATCAATTCCCAAATCTGGGTTCCTAGGGTTTACCACTGTTGACGATTTGTTGACTATGACTACCACCATTAGGATAATCTCCTACTAGTGGCTAGTCTTAGTGAATTGATCCCAGTACTCATCACCACTTGAAACTCCTTAAAAGCAAAGTAAAATTCTCTAAATTTTAAGATAGTGAGTTTGATCTTATCAGGAGTAGGCAAAAGGAAAGGAGAAATTCAGGACACAGGACTACAAGTTTATCTGCCTGTCCCTATGTTAACAACCTCTTGCCTTTCCATCATCTGAAGTAGGTTTCCCCACATGGTTCATTTTTTTCCTCATTCAGGGAACTCTTGAGGGTTTTGGTAAACTTTCACCTGTATGAAATGTCTTGACTCAGGGATGAGATGGTGGTAGGGGCAGAGCATCCGTATTGTGGTATACTCAGTCCCAATAACTCCCCAGGAACAAGAGTTACCTCTTCCCATTGATTAGTAAAGTAGGTCTGTGATCAACAAATATTTATAGAATACAAACAAGGGTATTCAATGAACAAAGTGTATGCTTAGTAAATAATAATGTGGCTATTTTGCCATTATTACTAAAGAAGCAGCATGACCTTAAAGTACATATGAAACCTTCCTAAAAGAGCACAAAAGATTTGACAAATACATTTGATTTTCCGTTGTCAAGAAACTTCCCCATGCCCTCTGTCATCATGAATTATTTACATTTAAAGATGGAAGTAGGCTATTGTTATTCCTAATGAACACACTGAAATCTGTGCTGCCTGATTTTAACATTTGATACTAAGACTCCCTCCCCTACATGAAGAAGTTGTTTTTTGTTTTTTTGGGTTTTTTTCTTCAAAGTTGTCTTTTGGGGTAATAAAGTGGGACTTAGAAAGAGTAATTGCTTGTACTGAAAATAAAAATCTTCAGTGATTACATCTGCTAGAAGAGAATTTTTGTCAATGTATACAGTGATTTTTTTTTTTAAGGGTTAATGTATTAGGAAGAAACCTAACTGAAAAATACTACTAAAATTAATATTTAATATCTCAATATTTTAAAAACTAAACAAGTAAATTAGAGTAAGATACTATGCCTTCAGATTTTATAAATAATATTCAATGAAAAATAAAATGAAATCGATATATATGATAAAGAAAATATAAATTGTGAAAGAGGTGAAAATACATGAACTTTTAAAGTACAGAAAAAACTAAAAATCTTGTTTTTTAAAATAACATAATAAATGGACAAGTCCTCAGAAGCGGATTAGCTGAAATAAGACATTTAAAAATGATGTTCATTTTATGTAGCTTATTTGATATTTGTATATATCAATATAAAAGGTTATCATAAAGTGAGGACATGATATTGTACTTAATGTTTTATCAGGAAGTTGGATGATGCACGTTGTTTAATTCCTTTCAACAATGACACAAGTATTAAATTTTACAGGCACTAAAGTGTCCAGCATTGTTCTGACATAAAGAAAGCCAAACTTTCTTACAGTGAATAGGAAGAGGAACAAAAGAGGCATCAGCGATGTAATAACATACACAGGGTTAAACAGTTCTTTTTCAAAGAAATGTAGAACAAAAATATTCCTAAAGGTCACATGCCATCTCTTCAGCCCATTTAAGGCTTCTGAAATGCCACTCTGAAGTAAAATAACTACCTCTCCAGAAGAGTCATTCCATTAGAGAGCCAACTAACATCAGTACAGAGATAAATGGGAGAACAGAAAATTGATTTTACACTTGTGCTGTAAGTGTGGTCAAATGTTATAGGCCAGCACATCAAATAGGATTCCAAAGAATTGCTGCGCCTGAAAAATAACAACATAAGAGGATGTGGTTAAATACAGCTTAATAATAGGTCTGATGGGCTCAGTGTGTAGTAAAATATTTATTTACTGTTTCTGTTTGTTATACTATCTGACACATTCCAGTATCTTTTTTCTTTTTGTTAATAAATTTATTATCTCAATGTTCTTGCAACTGATTCCTTTTATCCCAGCTCATTGCTATTACATATACCCAGAACCACACATGTGTAGCAGCAATGATTTCTATTTTGTTTGATTTAAAACCTATGGATTACGCTTAATAAAGATATTTTAATTAAATTTTATTTTATAGGATGCCAAGTCTGTATGTAAGTATTATCCAGATGAAAAATGTTTAGTATTTATCGAAACTGTTGAAGTTCATTGGATCTACTGGAAAAAGATGAATGCCACCTCTCTATTTTCTGTGGTTCTTTTGCCTTCTCCAGTGCCACTTAAGTTACTAGAATGTTCAACTGGGACTCGCCATTTCTTTTCAGATGTTTTAGACCTCACTGCGGTTGAATACAGTCAGGTAGGATAAACGTGATACAGCATATTCCTTCCTCACCACACTAAAGAGTCTCTGGAGGTAAGTAGAAAGCTAGGCAATGACATTTTAAAAAGCCCTGGTGTGTTCTTGGCAGCTTAACAAGAAAGTCATAGCTAATATATATATTTTTTCTCATATAGACATTTAGGTCTGTTCAAGAGCAATATAGCCTTTCTCAATATATTGCTAGGCAAATGATCAATTTCAGTATAGACTGAAGAGTGAATGAATTCCCAACAAAATAAAGATGAGGTGAAAAATTTAATTCTTCCTTAAAGACGGTTCTACAGAGCAGCCATTGTAATCTACTCTGTCTCTTCCTGCACTTTCCTTCACACTTTTCCTCCCTGTATCTACAGATTTTGTAATCTTCCACCACTCCCTATTACCCTATCCATACATTATTCTTGGATATGGGATGCTCTATGGAATTCCTCTGTGCTCTAGAAAAAAAAAAATAATCGCTTTGTCCGAAAAAGATAGAGATACGGTCGTAGCCCCAGCATTCTCTTGCTAGAAATTCCACTTTAAATGCATTGCTTTCCACGTTGCTTCTTGAAATCAAGATCAAGTGTGAGAATTTAAAACACAACTTTACCTTCTTAGGAAAAAACAGTAACGTAAAGAGTTAACACAGAAATAGTACCTTTGAACGTAGATGCTTTTGATAGTGATGGTAGAATTGTGGAACTTGGTAAATACTTAATGTCTTACCATTGTTTAATACTTGGTCTCCTTGGTTAGATTAGGTACCTGAGGAATCAAGGGTTATCAAGTTACATAAAGATGACTGCTTCCCTCCTCAGTCTGGATTGTTTCTGTTGCTATGCCAGTGTTAGTCATCCCCAACCCCTGCCCTTTGCACCTTTAACCTTCTTGGCATATAGTCTTGAAATTAGGACAATGTAATGTTTAATGTCCATTTTCCTTGAGGAATAAAATGCTTTTCCTAATCTAAAAATATCTAGATAGTAAACTGTATTTTTTTCATGTGCCTGTCTATTGGAACTTCTGTACTATCTTGAATCTAAAGGAATATGAAAAGAGATAATTAATTTTAATTTTATTTTCTTGCATTCATGGCTTAAACCGTCTTCATTTTGGAACACGGTGAAAAGTATTTCCTCCCTCCCCCTCCCTCCCTTTCTCCCTCTCTCCCTTTCTCCCCCTCCCTCTCTCCCTTCCTTCCTTCTTTCTTTTCCTGTTTTCTAAATCCATGCTTCCATTTTTCTTTTCAGCTTGCTTCATTTCAATATAGTTACATTTGAAAGTCAGTAATAGAATTTCAGGCCAGGTGCAGTGGCTCATGCCTATAATCCCAGCACTTTGGGAGGCTGAGACGGGGGCAGGTCACTAGAGGTCAGGAGTTTGAGACCAGTCTGGCCAACTTGTTGATACCCTGTATCTACTAAAAATACAAAAATTAGCAGGGCATGCTGGCAGGCGCCTATAATCTCAGCTACTCAGGAGGCTGAGGCAGGAGAATTCCTTGAACCAGGGAGGCGGAATCTGAAGTGAGCCAATATCGTACCACTGCACTCTAGCCTGGATAATAGAGCAAGACTGAATCTCACAAAAAAATTTTTTTTTAAATTTAAAAAATAATTTCAGAACTGAATCACCTAGTATAACCTTAGAGATGTAGAAGTCAAGCCTAGAGCGGAGAGTGACCTGCTCCAGGTCTCACAAGTGGCAGGGGAAAGAACTGGCCTTGGAAGAGTGCTTTTCTGAGTCCCAGTGGAGGCCCCTTTCCACTGCAGACCATTGCCTTTTAGAAATCCCAGACCATGCGTTCTCTTTTCTCTTCTCAAGGACAGTATGATGTATTGTCACAGGTGTTTTTACCTCTATACTACATCCAAGGAAACACCAACCACTAGGCATTCATTGCCTTTTCTAAAATATGATAATTGATACAGTAGTTGTGTTGTTTTTTGCCAAAAAGTTACGATCATAAGATAGAAAACAGCAGAGCATTGTGATCTGTTTTTTAAAAGTGTAGAATAAAATAGCAAAACTTTTTGTGGTAAAAGCAACAAATCACCATTTCATTATTAACCATCTGTTATTTTCAAGGCATATCATTCCATTTTGGAGGCAAAAACTTAAGAAATATTATCCACCATCTAGGAATTTACATTCTTCTCTGGTGCAAGGGGAAGTTATCACAAAGATACAGTCTTAAATTTATATAGCTCTTGCTAATTTAAAATATATATTTTCTTACTTGGACTTCAAAAATCTCTAGAAGTAAACAAATCAGCTATTATTCACTTTAAGAATCAGAAAATTGAGGTGTAGAGAGACACTTAAAAAGTTACCTTCTTCCTTGATCAGCATATCGTAAGTATCCTTCCTAATCTCGTTATTTTAAACCTCTACATTTATGACTACCTGGGTGGAAAACTGGTAGTCCATAAGCAAGCTGCAGCCTAGAGACACATATTGTTTGGCTCATAAAATGTTGATTCTTGAAGCATTTCTTAAAATAGTCCCTGATGAGCAAAATCTGAAGAGCACTCAAAAATCTTTTCTCTTGCACGGTGAGAACATCTGACAACATGAATTGCTTCTTCGTTGACAAAAATTGCTGGAAGTTAAAATGGCAGCCTCAGTCCCTTTGCTACAGTGTCTTCTCACAGGTGGCTTCTTTCATTTACACTGCCTGCCAATCTCTGATGATGTTCAAGTTCACAACCTCTAAAGGAAGCATTTGAAATTTTAACAAGTTATTTCAAATTTTAGTTCACTGGTGGTTACCATCATGGTAAATAGAATATCTTAGCTCCATTTTCTTATTTACCAAATTAAAATAATATTAATTCCTGACTATGAAAGAGAAATTGAGCTTATTTATGCCATTTCCCCTTTGCTCTCATTTCACTGGGGAAAAAATTTGTAATGCACATTAGTTTTCGTTCTTTTCTTGGCTATCATTATAGCTTGAAATCATTTACTTAAACTTGTTGCAAAACTTCAAGTGTCTCTTGATAATTGACTATGAGAACTGATCCCTTGACACCCCTTCTCTCCTGCACCCATATATCCCAACTGCTTCCAGCTCTCTTAGTGCTTTTACAGTGTCAGAATTGATAACATCTTCTCCTATATATTGTTTATAGGTTTATTCTGGAGATTTGAAAATAATAATCAGTGTTAAATCTATGGAAATATTCATTGCAGAACCAATTACTATAACTGAATCTTTCAAGGAGGAGCGATAATCCCCTATGTGATTTGTTTTTGGCTTTGTGTCCCCAACCAAATCTTACTTTGAATTGTAATAATCCTCATGTGTCAAGGGCAGAACCAGGTGGAGGTAATTGAATCATGGGGGTGGTTTCCTCCATGCTGTTCTCGTGAAAATGAGTGAGTCTCAAAAGATAGGATATATGATGATTTTATAAGTGTCTGATACTTCCCCTGCTTGCACTTATTATCTCTCCTGCCACTCTGTAAAGAGGTGCCTTCTGCCCTAATTGTAAATTTTCTGAGGCCTTCCCAGCCATGTGGAACTGTGAGTCAATTAAACCTCTTTTCTTTATAAATTACCTAGTCTTGGGTATTTCTTCATGGCAGTGTGAGAATGGAGTAATATAGTAAATTGGTATCAGGAGTGGGGTGCTGATATAAAGATACCTGAAAATGTGGAAGCAACTTTGGAATTGGGTAACAGATAGAGGTTGGAACAGTTTGGAGGTCTCAGAAGAAGACAGGAAGATGTGGGAAAGTTTGAAACTTCCTAGGGGCTTGTTGAATGGCTTTGACAAAAATACTGATAATGATATGGTCAATGAAGTCCAGGCTGAAGTGGTCTCAGATAGAGATGAAGAATTTGTTGGGAACTGGAGTATGGTCACTCTTGCTATACAAAGAAACTGGCACCTTTTTTCCCCTGCTCTAGAGATGTGTGGAATTTTAAACCTGAGAGAGATGATTTAGGATATCTGGGGAGAAATTCAAGCTGGCTACAGAAATTTGCATAAGTAATGAGGAGCCAAATGTTAATCACCAAGACAATGGGAAAATGTCTTCAGGGAATGTCAGAGACTTTTATGGCAGCCCCTCCCATCATAGGCATGGAGGCCTACAAGATAAAAATGGTTTCCTGGGCCAGGTCCATGGGCCCCCTGCTGTATGCAGCCTCAAGACATGGTGCTGTGTGTCCCAGCTACTTTAGCTCCAGCCATGGCTAAATGGGGACAAGGTACAGCTTGGGCCATTGCTTCAGAGGGTGCAAGCCCCAAGCCTTGGCAGCTTATATTGATGTTGGGCCTATGGGTGCACAGAAGTCAAGAATTGAGGTTTGGGAACCTCCACCTAGATTTCATGAAATGTATGGAAATACCTGGATGTCCAGGCAGAAGTTTGCTGCAGGGGTGGAGACCTCATGGAGAACCTCCGCTAAGGCAGTGTGGAAGGGAAATGTGGGGTTGGAACCCCCACATGGAGTCCCCACTGGGGTACTGCCTAGTGGAGCTGTGAGTCACTGTCCTCCAGACCCCAAAATGGTAGATCCACTGACCGCTTGCACTATGCACCTGGAAAAGTAACAGACACTCAATGCCAGCCCATGAAAGCAGCCAGGAGTGGGACAATACCATGCAAAGCCTTGGGGGAAGAGCTGCCCAGAGTCATGGGAGCCCACCTCTTGCATCAGCCTGACCTGAGTGTGAGACATGGAGTCAAAGCAGATCATTTTGGGACTTTAAGATTTAGTGATTACCCTATTGGATTTTGGACTTGCATGGAAACTGTAGCCCCTTGGATTTGGCCAATATCTCCCATTTATAATGGGTGTACTTACCCAATGCCTGTACCCCCATTGTGTCTAGGAAGTAACTAGCTTGCTTTTGATTTTACAGGCTCATCAGTGAAAGGGACTTGCCTTATTTCAGATGAGACTTTGGACTTAGACTTTTTAGTTAATGCTGGATTGAGTTAAGACTTTGGGGGACCATGGGAAGGGCAAGAATGTGTTTTGAAATGCAAGGACGTGAGATTTGGGAGGGCTGGGGTGGAATAATATGGTTTGGCTCTGTGTTCCCTACCAAATCTCACCTTAAATTGTAATAATCCCCATGAGTCAAGGGTGGGACCAGGTGAAGGTAATTAAATAATGGGGGTGGTTTCTCCCATGTTGTTCTCATGGTAATGAGTGAATCTCATGATATCTTATGGTTTTATAAGCATCTGACACCTCCCCTGCTTGCATTCATTCTCTCTCCTGCCACCCTGTGAAGAGCTGCCTTCTGCCATGATTGTAAATATTCTGAGGCCTTCCCAGTCATGTGGGACTGCGAGTTAATTAAACTTCTTTTCTTTATATTTATAAAGAATATAAAGATATATATATATATATAAAATATAAAGAAATACCCAGTCTTGGGTATTTCTTCATAGCAGCATGAGAATGGACTAATACACTATGTGAGGGAGCCTCTGCCACTCAACAGATACTGCTTCACTCTGTACAGTCAAATAGATTTTCATTTCTTAAATCCTATGCAGGGCTCAAAGTTAAATTGTAGTTGTAGTTTAGGACATTGCATATATAGGCCATGACTTTCTTTTATGAATTTTTGTTACTCCTAGAGTTTCAAATTGCCTTTTAAAAAGTATATGAGAGGATCACACCAACTTTATCACTACTACTTTTTGAATGGAATCCATTTTATTCTTAAAGATGTTCTAGCTGAGTCTTCTCATTGAAGTCAACCGCTTTGTACACTTTTGCTGGGCTATCTTTGAGATACTTATTTTCATTAAACTTCTGATTCAGCATCATTGTTTTTTGCTACAAATGTGTGTGTGTGTGTGTGTGTGTGTTTGTTTTCATTGTTCTTTTGTTTTTGCTGGAATAGATCTCCTTTTATTATTTTTCAAAAACATATTTGAGGAAATAACTGTCATTGAGTCTCTTCATTGCTGAAACTAACTTTATTTTCCATGTATGTATTCATAGTTTATTGTTAAAATATATTTTCAAAAATCACTTTATCTCATAGCTTACAAGATATTGCTCCGTTTGGGTCTTACATTCAGTGTAGCTAATGAGAAGTCTGAGATCAGTCTACTCAGTAGCCTGGGATATGAGAATCACTTGAACCCGGGAGGCGGAGTTTGCACTGAACTGAGATTGTGCCACTGCACTCCAGCCTGGGTGACACAGTGAGACTCTGTTAAAAAAAAAAAAAAATAAAAAAATAAAAGAAAAGAAGGTAATACGCCTGCAAATTTGTGGCCAATTAATTATTGACAACATTTCCAAGGGCATTCAATATGGAAATGATCTTTTCAAATAATGGTGTTGAAACAATTGGATAAACACATAAACACACACACACACACACACACACACACACACACACACACACAGCCTTTTGATTCTTGCTTCACATCATGTACAAAATTAACCTAAGTGATTAATCTCAAATGAGAGCAAAAGAACTAAAAATCTTCTAGAAGCAAACAGAAGAAAATCTCTGTGACCTTGAGTTAGGCATTTTGTTTCTAATATAACAATTATATAAATGTAAAATCTATACAAGAAAAAGTAATAAATTGAAATTTATAGAAATTGGAATTTTTGTCCTTCAAAAGCACTTAAAAAATGAAATGTCGAACCATGGACTGGGTGAAAATATTTGCAGTATCTACATCCAGCATATATAAAGAACATTTTTAGCTCAAAAATAGGAAGACAAGACAATAAGAGTTGGGTGAAATATTTGAATAGGGCATATATTTGGCAAATAAATACACTTATCACTAGGGAAATGCAAATTAAACCCATAATGTGATACCAAAACACATTCACTGAAATTGCTAACATGAAAAAAATCTGACTATTTCAAGTGTTAACAAGGATATGCAGCAACTGGAACTTTCATGCATTGCTATTGGGAATGCAAGATGCAGCAGTCTTGGAAACTATGTGGACAGTTTCTTTTGACATATGCTTACTATATTACCCAGCAATTTTACTCCTAGTTGTTTACCCAAGATACATAAAAAGACCTGCATGTCAACATTTTTAGAAAATATATCCATAATAGTCAAAATCTGAAGAAAAAATACTTGTCAGTTGCTGAATGGATAAACAAACAGTAATTCATCTATGCAGTGGAATACTGCTTTTCAATACAACGAACTACAACTAAACACAGCATTATGAATCTCAAAAGCTTACGTTACATGTAAGAAGTTATACAATAAGGACTACCTCCTGTATAATTCCGTTTATATGAAATTCTAGAAGAGGTAACACTCTAATGATAGTAAGCAGATCCACAGTTGCCAGGGGATGCAGACAAGAAGGAACATTTTGGTGTCTTGAGAATGTTTTATATTATCATAATCTACATTTTTCTGAGCTCATCAAATTATACATCTAAAATTGGTATATTTTATTATATATAATTTATAGTTATATATAGTTATATATAGTTATATATAACATGTTATATATTCTATAATTATACTATAATTATATATATTATTTTATATATAATAATACCTAAATAAAGCTGACCTCTCCTTCAACGAAACCTGAGCTTTGCTTTGGACTAGTTGAGTTTGAAATGTTTGTCAGATATGCTTGGGGAATTGTTTATTATGAAACTGAATGTAGGAGAGACATCCAAACTGAAGATTTTGATATGTGAGTCATCAGCTTATAGATGATGAAGGTGAATATGCATCACATGGGGGAGAATATGTAAAAAGATAAAAGGTCAAGGATATATAATGTTCACATTTTTGGGATGGATCATCACCCAATTTGACTAAACTGAATGGTTAGAGCTAATTACTATTAAGTTAATTTAGTCAAATTAGCAGTTATAGAGAGGTTAATGAGTATTTCACTCTGTTAAGTGCCGAAATTGGTGGCCATGCATTGACCTATGACTGTAAATGCCTTTCAGCAGTTTATATGGAGGGACATGGATAACAGGCTTATAACTGTACCAGTTATCCTTAGAAATGAGGCTATATGTTCCAGATAAGGTAAAATAATTAGAAATAAATATGAAACTGACAGTAGAGTTCTTTTGATTGCTAGGGCTTATCGTAATTATGGAAGTTTGAATTCCTGTCATTCATTACTTTTCATAGTCTTTGGTTCTAAAGATTCCTGGCAACTTCCAAAGATTATATATATCTATATGTGTGTGTGTGTGTGTGTGTGAACTATTTTCCAAATTTTATTTATTTTATTTACTTATTAATGCCTCTTTGGTTGTTAAAATACATAAAAATTCAGCAAAAATGTATAAGAATTACAAATAGATACATAAATTTAGTTACAATTATGATATTACAATTCACATCTTTAAATATAAATGTTAAATAAGGCTATTTCAAATTGCCACTCTTTGTGGACTCCAATTTCTGCCTCCATTCAAGTTAATAAACTGCAGCTATCCTGTTTTATTTATGATCTTTACTGGAATTTTCAGTTCATTTACATTACTCATCCAATTTAATTTTACAAGTAAATTTCCTGAAGCTCTGAATTAAGTCTTTTAAATGGAAACTAACAACTCAGCATTTGTTGACTCATTTTCTTTAATTTTATAAATCTATTAAAAGCAAACAAATTGAATAGTATACTTTTTTATACAAGAACGTAATTTACGTATGTTTTGTATAATCGTTTTTTTCCTCCACTATTGTAAAAAACATGTGCTACCTGATTTTACCAAGAAGTGATAGTGAGCTTACTAGAAACTTATACTGAGGTCCTGTTTTCTTACTTCTGAAACATACTACTCTTGTTTCATGTGCTTTGCTACACTGCTGGATGTCACCTATTCCTGAATATATTCAAGAAGCCAAATGAGAAGCTCACAAAGCCCAAGTTGCCATACACAGAATTACTCTTTAAGGAAGTGGCCTTAACAATTTCTTTCCTTCATAAACTGCTGTAACTCATAGAGAAATTTAAAAGAATACTACAACTTTAACCATAGCTGATTGAAAGAGAGAATTGGTTTGCAAGTGGGGAGAAGTTACCAACAGGCTGATTGTGAGGAAGATTTGGTATCTCAGTACAACTTAGCATCAAATCTGCCCAGTAATAGGGGTGCTGCCTACCACACAGCACCCTACTGCCTCAGAACCAGTTATTTACCATTGAACAGGAGAAAACAAGCAACCTGAAATCAAGTTCTTGCTTCACTTAGTGAATTGCTTCTCCACTTCTCAATGAAGCCAGCTGCACATACCCATGTTGGAAAAACTAGGAGCTAGTGTAACTGATGAGATGACTTCCTGTATGCGTTTTGCATATATATCCTCCCAAGAAATCTTAATTACCCAAAGTAATTTGTGAAAGTCTCCTCCTTAAAGCCCTAAGGAAACTGAGACATGGAGAGAATGATTAAAAGCAAATGAAACTAAACAAATAACAAAAACAGAAGAATGACAGTAGTGTTAATTGTAGTTAGGGCCCTTGATACACCAAAACTCTCAAGAAGGTATTTAAATATTGACATTTTTAGGTTATATGTACACATGTTGAGGTTTGCTGTTTTTCTTAAATAATTCATCAAGAACATAACAAAAATGGCAATTTTGGGTATTCTTTATACTGTAAGAACCCCTGATGTAATCCAGCTCAGCATCAGGGCAATATAGTAGAAAATGTACACAGATTCATCAAACATGAATCTAACATTCTTAATTTGATATAATCTTCAAATAGGAACTTTGTATTGAATATTATTGCTGGAAAATGTAACTTACAAAAAAGTCCAATAATTTAATTAAGTCCAAAATTAATCAATTTTATCTCTTTAATTTTTTTAAGTCTAAGTGACTTACAATCTTTCTTTAAGGTTAGCTAATTGGGTAATTTTGTTTGTTTGTTTTGTTTTTTTTGTTTAGTGGCTTTACTTTAATTGTCGATGAAAAGAGTCAAACTCTGTACAATATTTTAAGAGATTTATTCTGAGCCAAATATGAGTGACCATGACCCATGAGAGAGCCCTCAGAAGGTCCTGAGAACATGTGCCCAAGGTGGTCAGGGTACAGCTTGGTTTAATATATTTTAGGGAGGCATAAGACATCAATCAAATACATTTAAGAAATACATTAGTTTCATTCAGAATGGTAGAACAACTTCCAGTCTATAGGTAAATTTAAATATTTTCTGGTTGACAATTGGTTAGTTTATATGAAGACCTGGGATCAAAGGAAATGTTCAGGATAAGAAAAAGGATTGTGGAGACCAAGTTTTATTGTTCAGAGGAAGCTCTTAGATAGGCGACTTCAGAGAGCAGGTTGTAAAATGTTTCTTTTTTTTTTTTTTTTTTGAGACGGAGTCTCGCTCTGTCGCCCAGGCTGGAGTGCAGTGGCCGGATCTCAGCTCACTGCAAGCTCCGCCTCCCGGATTCACGCCATTCTCCTGCCTCAGCCTCCCAAGTAGCTGGGACTACAGGCGCCCGACACCTCGCCGGGCTAGTTTTTTGTATTTTTTAGTAGAGACGGGGTTTCACCGTGTTAGCCAGGCTGGTCTCAAACTCCTGACCTGGTGATCCACCCGTCTCGGCCTCCCAAAGTGCTGGGATTACAGGCTTGAGCCACCGCGCCTGGCCATAAAATGTTTCTTATTGGACTTAAAAAGGGCCCCGGCTCTTAGTTGATTATCTCCACAAGAGACTTTTCAGGGCAATTCCAAGGTATGGCAAGGAAATATATTTTGGGGTAAAACACTTTGATTTTTTCCCTTGTTATGTCAGAGTCATATTGGAAAGTAAGTCACAATATACAGGGTTAAATAAAACCCATCTGATGAGAATTTATGGTTTGTAGGGCATGACTCCCCAGACCACTTAAAAAGGAATTTGGGCAAGATAAAAAAAATCAGAGCTTAGTCCTCATATGTAAAGATTATTTGAGAGTTTGAAATTCTGGAATTTATCAAAAATAACAATTTTTTATAAAGGTAGAATAATGTAATCAGAAGATGATGATGCTATGAGGTAATAGTAAGACAAGTTTTGTAGCATTTATGCAGCTCTAAAATTTAAACATTTTATTATTGGGCTTATAATAAAGATTCATTGGTTTTACATGAACTCATTATCCCCTAAATATTTAGCTTTTATGCTTGATGCAGACTGAGTTGTGTCCCCCACTTCACCACCACAAAAATTCATAATGTTGATGTCCGAACCCCCGGGGCTTCAAAGTGTAACTGTAGATGGAGATAATGTCTTTAAAGAGGTAATTAAATTAAAATGAGGTAACTAGGGTGGGCCCTCATCCAATATGTCTGGTGTCCTTATAAGAAAAGGAAATTTGGACACAGGTATGGTACATTGTTATGGTAGCCCTAGCAAACTAATACAATGTTTATGTTGAAATCAGCTACAATATAAGAGACAAACAACTAAGTTGGAATTTAATACTGAAAAAGATAAGTTATACAGATTTGAAATGACTTTTTAGAAATACTATATCCTCTCTCATAATAGTCGGAAAGTCTATGCCAAAGGGATTAACATTTAACCAAAGAAACTAATTAATTGTAATATTAATCAGTTCACCTTAACAATTTAAAAAACCTCCATGTGCAGTGGCTCATGCCTGTAATCCTAGCACTTTGGGAAGCTGAGGTGGGTGGATCACTTGAGGTCAGGAGTTCAAGACCAGCCTGGCCAACGTGGCAAAACTGTGTATCTACTAAAAATACAAACATGTGCAGCGTGATGGTGTGCACCTGTAATTCCAGCTACTCGGGAGACTGAAGCAGAATTGCTTGGACCTGGGAGGTGGAGTTTGCAGTGAGCCAAGATCACGCCACTGCACTCCAGCCTGGGAGACAGAGCCAGATTCCATTTCAAAAAAAAAAAAAAAAGAAAAAGAAATACACACACAGCTCTCATTAGTTTATCTTTGAACTATAAGAGGTTTTAGATCCTCAAAATCCTTTCCTTAGTGTTGTAATTTACACTGTATTAATAAAAGAGAACTGTCTTAAATGAGTAAAGTGCTGTCACTTAGTTTCAAATGGCATTTTAATATACATGAGATTCATCTGTTGAATTTTGAAGGATTTCAGTGTACTATCTTGTGCAGTAGATGAAACATTAAATTTACCTATAAGAAAAAGTGAAAATTCTAGTAGTAAATAGATTTGAAATCAATTTGTATTATTAATGAGGTATAATGGAGCAGCATTTGGCAAATTTTTTCTGTAAAAGGCCAGATATTAAATATTTTAGGCTTTGCAGATCTTACTGTTCCTGTTGCAACTACTTAGCTCTGAAGCAGCTATTGATATTATGTAAATAGATAAGTATTGCAGTATGCCAATAAAACTTTATTTACAAAAATAGTTGGTGGCTGGATTAAACTCATAGCATGTAGTTGGTTAACACTGTGACATAGGACAAAAGGTATAAGAAAAGAATACAAAAGAAAAATGACTTATTCTTGTGCTGGATTTTGTTTTGAAGAAACTTTTTTATGTTTAAAACTTGGGATTTCTTTTCCTAATACTGAGTGATTATAAATTTCTTTGGTAAGGTAAATTTATCCCACTGTGATTTGTCCAAGACTTTGGAAAGGGGAAGACATCATTTAGTAGATTTTTATGAATTAGCATATAATCTCTCAGCATATTTTAATACAATTTTGTCTATATAAATATACTCAGAAAACAGTTATTTAACAACATCAATGGTATAAGATATTTGAGTAGTTTATGCTAGTAAGCATAGCAAATTACTATGCTTCCGGGTCACTCAAGACACTGTGTAACTTTGTGTTACATGTCCCCATTACGTTTCTAACAGTCAAATGCAAAAGTGCTATTTTTTTTTTCTTGAATGCTAGTTTCCATGTACAGAGTTTGAAGCTCCCGACAATTACATTAGTTTTTACTGGATGTCTCTGTTTTCTTTTTTGATGGTGAAAGCAAAAAAATACCAAATCATAAATTTTTAGAATCCCATTGCCCTGCATTCTAACAAAATGGAATGTGGATAGAAGTCTTTACTTTCAGAACAGACCGAGAGTGAAGAAGAGAGAGTTCATACAACTGGTTTGTCAAGGAGAAAGGGTCAGAAAAGAGGGAGATGTGACAACTGCACTAGAGAAAGGAAATTTGGGGAAAAAGAGATGTTTACTCAGTATTTGTAGGAAGTTATCCTATATCGTATGATGTAATCCCGCTTCTATGTCTCTAAGGGGAAGGAAAAAATCTTGAAAATCTATATTACCCCAAAACTTGTAGAGAAGTCTGAATTCTCTTTTTATATTGGAAAAGATGACATTTTGAACTTGGCTATACCCGGAGAACACTGTAGCTCAGTCCTGTTATTGCTGGATTTTTTTAGGTGGCGATGATTTCATGAATGAAAATTTCCCTAAGCTCTTAGTCTAAAGGATCTTAGTGACTTATTTTGGCAAATGTCTTTTGTAATAGGCAAAACTGCAGCGATTAAAGGATACTCCAAGAGGAATTACGTTTCCCTTTTTCCTAGCTCAGAGAAAGAAGTCGCTAGCTGTCTTCCACCTAAGTGGAGACAGGGAAACACCTGGAAAGAATTCTTGTTGCTCTACTTTATGATGCAAAAATATATTAGGAAGGTCTTAGTCCTAAGGAAAAAATAATGTAAGGGGACTTTTTCTTTGAGTTAACAAAACCAAACCCTTCTTGTGGTTTTCAGAGCTCTAATTTGTATACAGTTAGGGGTCATGATGATACCCCAGCCAGAGCTCCCTAATATTTGTATTTAGGGATATTAAATGACCTTTATCAAGACCCAGGGGCAGAGAAGGGTCATGTGATCTCTGATAAAAAATTAGCAAGGGGCTAGCACTTGGTTAAGAGGCAAAGAGGGCAGATGCCATAACCTGCTCTTCCCCCGCCCTCAGAAAGTGGCAGTGTTTTTGAATGGAAAAACTCGTGGTTTTTTGTTGTTGTTGTTGGTAATATTTGAAAACTCAGGTTTACTGTGGCAACCTCATCTGTCCTCAAACTCCACTGATAGGTTTGGCTGAAGTCAGTGAACAAGTTTACAGTTGAATGATAGAGTTGTCAGAAATGCAAATTTCTCATAAAAAAAGATAGAAGAAAAAGAAACAGAAAGAGTCTATTTTTCCACATGTATTATTAATGATATTTTTACAAAGTTAAGGATGGAGAATTTTTCTATTTTCCAGTTTAACTTTAATGTAAATGTCAAGAGAAGCACATGGTGATCCTTCAGACTCATATTTACAAAATTATTTTTAATTTTATAAATTAGGAGACACACTTAACATTTCTACGTGGATTGTTCTTTCAGACAGTCCTAGACTTCTATTGCTGTGAGTGAAATCAGATGACCTGTGATTGCATAATTGTCTATAATGACAGAAACTTTTTTTAAACCTATTTTTCTTGAAACAGCTTAATATTTTTAAATATCACCATAAAATATAATTTTTAAATAGATTTATCCTGTGTGTGCTTGTATTAGTTCAAAGGACATGTTCCTTTTAAAGAGTTGAGAAAAAGTATGGTACAGGAGACATTTATTACAAAACCATTTCTCATGGAACAAGAACATGTAGTTTCACGGTGCAAGACTGCCTGACGCTTCTCACATTTAAACGGCCTAGGTAAGCTAAATGAAAATTCATCAGAACAGAAGAGAGGACAGATTTATCCTTAAGTAGGAGAGATAACCATGCCCAAGAGTACAGAAGGGAAAGAATTTAAGTATTTCTGGTAACCTCCTGCCTTTTCTTAAAAGGAGATTTTAGTAAGAAGTAAACCATTAACTATTTAGGGGCAGCTTTGAGGTATTAGTATCAGAAAAATAGATTCAAAGTCAACAGTTCTTATCTAGAAATGCTGAAGGGAACCTAATGAAAATGGTCGACTCTATAAAACACAAGAACATTAAGAATTAATTATATATACTAAATAATATAAATAGCATATATGCTATGAAAAAAAATTTCTCTGACCAAAGGTTTAAAGTTCCTATATTTCTCTGAAAATTCTAAATAAGTTCTTGTACCTAGAAACACATTGTGTAAATAAGTTATGAAATCCCCTTGTAGTCCTTTTGCTACAGTGTTAGCATGACATTTGTCACTAATATGATGCAAATATATTGTTTATATACTTAGAACACCAGTAAATTTGATATGACATTAAAATATGTAGCTGCATGCCTCAGGTGTCAGTTCTGGCTCATTTAGACACTGACTTTGAATAAATAAATAGCTGAGTTGATGGAACCTTTTAATTTTTTCTTCTACTGATTTTAATAGATTATTGCCTTTCTCAGAGCTATTTGAAATGTTTTACTTCATTCATTTAGAGCAAAAATTAGCATGTCATTTTTTCCCATGATTTTTTTGAAAGCAGATAAGATAGTGACAGTACTTGTATAGTGTGCATCTGTATATACATTTCAAGGTTTTAAATAAGTCATTTGAAGAAGATTAGGCCCATATAAGAATCTGTCATTGCTAGGTGATTATTGTAAGCTAAAATTGCAATGTCACCATTAAAAAATGAAACAATGCCAGAGTCATGTTAAAACAAAAATCAGTTCTGGAAACAGCAACCACTACCTGTTATTTACTTTGTATATTCTGAATCTGGAGGTTATCATTTGACTTTGAGAGGAAATGTTTTTGTGAGTATTGATCAATACAATTCCTAATAATCTTTTCACATTTGCAAAATACACTGACTCCTGTTTTTTGGCAGTTAAGTAAAATAAAGATAATAAAATAAAAAATATATATAATTCTTTGACGGACAAACATATAACCTTTTTTGGTAAACAATGTGATTATCTTCTGCATATTATTATCCCATACCTTGATATTCATTGCAATATTTTCAAATATATGTTAATCCACCTGATCTTTCTCTTAGTATTTTTGAATTCTATCATTTCATATTTTCATCAGTTGCAATTTTATTTGACTAAAGTCAAACTTTAATTTTTTTGTGTATGTCCTTTTTTAATGATCCATTTGTTATTACAATGAACCACTCGTTTTTATTTTATTTTGTTTTTTGTTTTTGAGACAGAGTTTCACTTGATCATCAGCCTGGAGTGCAATGGCACGATCTCGGCTCATTGCAGCCTCCACCTCCTGGGTTCAAGTGAGTCTCCTGCCTCAGCCTCCCGAATAGCTGGGACTACAGGCACATGCCACCACACCCAGCTAATTTTTTTTTTAGTAGAGATGGGGTTTCACCATATTGGCCAGGATGGTCTTGATCTCTTGACCTTGTAATCTGTCCGCTTTGACCTCCCAAAAAATGAACCACTCTTACCCCTGAATTCAAATAGGAATCCATCTCAGAATCAACCAAAATCTATTATTTAACTCTATTATTTATGTTGTTCTGTTCAAGATACTTTAAATGACCAGATCTAGTAATCCTTTCTCTGGAAATGAATTTAATTGCCAATCCTAGTCTTCAAACTTACCTAACTCAACCATTTAGCTTAATTTAATTGAATCTGCAGAGACATTCAGCAGACTAATGATACTTCTCATCATTACTATGAAGTTTTCATAATAAATACAATCTGACCAATGGTTAGATTACATAATAGAAGTAAGGATTTTCTTTAAATAAATAATTCTATAAGAAGGTATGCTACTTAACTACACTACTCTTATTGCTAAACTATATGAAATCACTTGTTTTCATTCATTGTGAACCTACAAAAACTGCAATTTTATAAGATATAATCTAGATTAAACTCAGAAAAGCATTTTGAGAAAAAACACTCACTAAATGTAACTGTAATTTCTCCACTCAGATATCCTTCTCTTATTTTTTGCTGGAGGTTTTCCCCTGTCACCACACTTACACACTCAAAACCATGTAAATAAAATTGAGATCATATGTGAATCTGAATATTGCTTTAAGTAGTCTTCCTAATTTTTGTGAGACGAAATATAATTAAATACTTTCAAAATTATGTTCATGACTGTGTAGAGGCATAGAGGGTAGCAAAGTTGCTTACATGGCCTCTCTTGTTTATTATTATTGTATCCTTAGCACTTAACACACTATCTGTCATACAGTAAACACTCAATAAGTTTTTTCATTTGATTGAATTAGAATGATTAGATAGAAAGACTAATGCTGAGAACAATAATTGTTCTCAAAATACCAAATAAGCAAAACTCTGGTTACTGATCTCTTTTTTCCCTATCTATACCTTATCTTTACTGTTGTTTGCTTGTTTATTTTTTTAGTGATTTGGCTGTTTCTCCTGCAATGTGAAGTCTCTGAGGTGACTCCTTAGAGGGTGTAGCCTTGGGCATGTTCACAATCACCCTGGGATGGTAGTAGTTTTAGCAGACCCATCTTTGTCTGCCTCTGTTGGTATCACACCCAGATTTTAGACTCCGTGTTTTACCAGCTGATTGCTGTATGTTTTTGAGAATGTCATAGGGCATACTTTCTCCAATATCTCATCCAGTTAAATTTGGACCCTTTTGCAGGGGTGGTTTTTGCTGCCAGTCTTTGTGGGTATTTTGACCCAAGGTGGGCTCTTCCCATCCCTCTCCCTGTTTCTCTCTGACAAACTAGTTGGTTTGTGATCAAACTTCTCTTCATGGCACTACCTACCTTCTCTTAATTGTGTACCACCAAATCATCATCATTTTTTACAGTTTCTTAATACTTGAACTTCTCTGCACACTACTTCAAATAAAGTTAGTTCTTTGGGAGGAAATTTAATGTTTCCTGTCTAATTGACTGCCATTTTTTCAGGGTACAGCCTCTGCTCCATTATTCTAGACCTTGGGGTGGAGAAAGTTGCCTGCTTCTCTCAGAGTGATTTCTCTGCTGTATGAATAGCTAAATGAAGCTATTTTACATACGTATTACCTTATGTACTTTTAAATTTTTGTGATAAGAGCACTTAAAATCTACTGTCTCAGGAATTTTCAAGAATACAATGTTATTATTCACTGTAGTCACCATGATGTACAATAAATCTCTTGAACTTATTCAAGAGAGTCACTTATTCTAAGTGAAATTTCGTGTCCTTTGACCAACATCTCTTCAGTTCACCCAGCCTCCAGTCTCTGTTTCTGTGAGCTCAACTTTTATACAATCAACATATGAACATGGTCCTGCAGTATTTCTTTCTGTGCCAGTTTGCTACACTTAACTAATGTCCTTCAGATTCTTTCATATTGTCGCAAATGACAGAATTTCCTTTTTAAAGGCTGAATAGTACTTTACTGTGTGTATGTACCACATTTTCTTTGTCTGATTATCTGTTGATGAACACTTAGCTTGCTTCCATATCTTAGCTGTTGTAAATAGTGCTGCAGTGAACATGAGAATGCAGACACCTCCTCAACATACTGATTTTATTTCCTTTGGATATCTATTAAGTAGAGAGATTGCTGGATCATACAGTAGTGCTATTTTTAATTTTTTGAGAAACTTTCTGTTTTTCCACAATGTCTATGCTAATTTACCTTCCCATCAATAGTTTATAAAGATTCCCTTTTCTTAACACCCTTAGTAATTCTTGTTCTCATCTTTTTAATAATAAAATTATTTTGTCTTTTTGATTATAGCCATGCTAACAGCTGTGTGATGCTATTTTATTATAGTTTTCATTTTCATTGTCTTGGTGTTTAGTGATGTTGAGCATAGTTGCATATGTGTGTTGGCCATTTGGATGTATTTAGTTTTGAGAAATGTCTAATGAGGTCCATTGCCCATTTTTTAATTGAGTTATTTATTTTCTTACTATTGAGTTGTTTGAGTTCCTTATATATTTTGGATATTAGCCCCTTATCGTATATATGCTTTGCAAATATATTCTCTAATTTTATAGGTTGTCTCTACACTCTGTTGATGGTTTCCTTGGCTGGGCAGAGTTTTCAGTTTCATGTAATCTTATTTGTTTATTTTTGCTTTGGCGCCTATGCTTTTGGGCTTGTATCAAAACATATTTGACTAGACTAATGTCACAGAGCTTTCCCCCCATATTTTATTCTAATAGAATAAGTTTTGAATCTTAAACTTAAGTCTTTAATCCATTTTGAGATTTTTCTTATGTGGGGTAAGATAAGGGTCTAATCTCATTCTTCTGCATGTGCATCATCAGTTTTTCCAGCCCCTTTTATTGAAGAGACTGTCCTTACCCCAGTGCATGTTCTTGGCACCTTTGTCAAAAATGAGTTCACTGTAACTGTATGGATTTATTTCTGGGTTCTCCTTTCTGTTCCATTGATCTATGTGTCTATTTTTATACCATTGCCATGCTGTTGTGGTTAGTATAGCTCTGTAGCATAATTTGAAGTCAGGTAATGTGATTTCTCCAGTATTATTCTTTTTGTTCAGTATGACTGGGTATTCTGAGTCTTTTGTGGTTCCATGTAAATTTTAGGTTTTCTTTTTCTATTTCTGCAAAGAATGTCATTGTTATTTTAGTAGGAACTGCATTGAATCTATAGATTGCTTTGGGCAGTATGGACATTTTAACAATATAGATTCTTT
Organism: Mandrillus leucophaeus; assembly: GCF_000951045.1. Classification (NCBI taxonomy): domain Eukaryota; kingdom Metazoa; phylum Chordata; class Mammalia; order Primates; family Cercopithecidae; genus Mandrillus; species Mandrillus leucophaeus. The sequence goes on from NW_012104087.1 coordinate 1,158,378, forward strand.
CAATCCATGAACATGAAGTATATTCCCATTTTGGAGGAAGCTTTTCAATTTTTTCATCAGTGTTTTATAGTTTTCATTGTAGAGAGTTTAAAAGCTCTTTGCATTTAATTTTCTTTGTGGTTATTGTAAATGGGATTACTTTTTAAATGTCTTTTTCAGATTGTTCACTGTTGGCATATCGAAATGCTATGGATTTTTGTATGTTGATTTTGTATCCTGTAAATTTACTGAATTTGTGTATAAGTTCTAATAGTCTTTTCATGGAGTCTTTAGTTTTTTTAACTAAAAGATCCTATAATCTACAAACAAGAATATTTTGATTTCTTCCTTTCAAATTTGGGTGCCCTTTATTTATTTATTTTGTCTAGTGCTTTAGCTAGGACTTCCAGTACCATGTTGAAAACACTGGAGAAAGTGGGCATCATTGTCTTCTTGTAGATCTTAGAGGAAAGCCTTTCAAGTTTTCCTGTTCAGTATGATACCAACCATGGATCTGCTGTATATAACTTTTATTGTATTGTATTGTATTGTGTTTCTTCCATACCTAGTGTTTTGACGCTTTTTATCATGAAGAGATGCTGAATTTTAGTAAATGCTTTTTCAGCACTAATTGAAATGATCATATGGTTTTTATCCTTTATTCTGTTGAGATGATGTATCACATTAATTGATTTGCATATGTTGAACCATCCTTGCATCACTGGGATAAATCTCACTTGGTCATGATGAATGATCTTTTTAGTATCTTGTTTCATTCAATTTTCTAGTGTTTTGTTGAAGATTTTTGCATCAATTTTTATCAGGGATATTGGTGTGTAGTTTTATTTTTTTAATGTGTCTGTCTGGTGTCAGTATCAGCACAATACTGGCCTCATAGAATTAGTCTGGAGGAGTTCTCTGCTCTTCTATTATTTGGACTAGTTTGAATAGAATTGATATTAGTGTTTCTTAAAATGTTTGGTAAAATTCAGCAGTGAAGCCACCAGGTCCCAGGCTTTTCTTTCGTGGGAGACTTTTTATTATGACTTCAATTTCATTACATGTTATTGGTGTGTTCATGTTTTGGATTTCTTCCTGGTTCAGTCTTGGCAGTTTCTATGTGTCTAGGAGTTTATCCATTTCTTCTAGATTTTCCAACTAGTTATCAGATAGTTGCTCATAGTAGCTGCTAATAATCCTTTGAATTTCTATGGTATCAGTTGTAAGGCTTCTTTTTTTACCTCCAGTTTTATTTATTTGGGTGTTCTCTCCTTTTATCTTAGTCTGGCTAAATGTTGTCAATTTTGTTTATCTTTTCAAAAAGCCGACTTTTTCTTTTATTGATTTTTGTATTTTCTTCATTTCAAATTCATTTATTTCTGCTCGATTTCTATCATTTCTTCTAACATCTTCTAGTCGTTTTGGGTTGGTTTGCTCATGCTTTTATAGTTCTTTAAGATCCATCAGTAGGTTTTTTTATTTGAAGTTTTTTTCCTCTTTTTTGTTGTAAGCACTTACAGTTATAAATTTCCTTCTTGGTACGGCTTTTGCAGTATCCCATAGATTTTGTATGTTGTATTTCCATTATCATTTGGTTCAAGAAATTCTTGAATTTCCATATTAACTTTGTCACTGGTCATTCAGAAGCATATTGTTTAATTTCCATGTGTTTGTACAGTTCCCCAAATTATTTTAACTGTTGATTTGTAGTTTTATTCCATAGTACTCAGAAAAGATACTTGCTATTAATTCAATTTTTTGAGTTTTTTAAGCCTTGTTTTGTGAAGTAACATATAGTCTACGCTTTAGAATGATTCATGTGCTGAGGAGAAGAATGTGCATTCTGAAGCAATGTGTGAAATGTTCTATAAATATCTATTTGGTCCATTTGGTCTATGCAGAAGATTATGTCCGACTTTCTGTGTTGATTTTTTATCTATCTAAACCTAATCTGTCCAGTGAAGAAAATGGAGTGTTGAAGTCTCCAACTATTTGTGTATTGGATATATCTGTCTCTTTAGTTCTGATATTTGCTTTATATATCCTGGTGATCCAGTGTGGGGTGCATATATTTTCTATGTGTTGTGGAAACAGGCTTTATTTCATATTTCATCAATTTGCATAATATTGTATTGAATTACATAGTAACAGTAACTACAATTGGAATAAACAGTTTAGTATTAAGTAGACCTAATTCTTGGTAAGCAAGAACTAATAATGAGTAAAAATAACTCAGGTAGTGAGAGAGAAAGCCTACATGCAAACCACAGTAGCTTCTTAGCTGCAAGAATTCCATGTCCCATGGTTATCAATCAGAACAGTTGAAGAAGAGATAGAGAGTCAGAGTTTACCTGGTAAGGCAGTAACATGGTTAGCTAAGAGAACTTGTACTACAAAATCAGAAGGCATGGGAATGCATGTGGGGTTTTTGGGGGGAAAGATGAATAGAAGTGATATAGCAGCACTGCCAGAAGTGACCATGGCTGGGGAAAGAAATGCTTCTTTAGACAGTTTCTTTCTTCTGGACAATGATCACTCCTTGAACTAGTCATCAGTGGGCAGTATCAATTCTAGTTACTACCAATCTGCCCTTTCCCACAAGCTCAAGTGTTTTATTTTATTACTATTATTATTATTTCAATAGTTTTGACGGAACAGATAGTTGGTTACATGGGTAAGTTCTTTAGTGGTAATTTCTGAGATTTTGGTGATTTTCATGCCCCCATCACCTGAGCAGTGTACACTGTACCCAGTGTGTAGTCTTTTATCCCTCACCCACCTCCCACCCTTCCCTGCAAGTCTCCAGAGCTCATTATATCCTTTTTATGCCTTTGCATCCTCGTATCGTAGCTCCCACTTAAAAGTGAGAACATACAATGTTTGGTTTTCCATTTCTGAGTTACTTTACTTGGAATAATTATCTCCTACTCCAGCCAGGTTGCTATGAATGCCATTATTTCAATACTTTTTGTGGCTGAGCAGTATTCCATGGTATGTATGTGTGTGTGTGTGTGTATATATATATATCTCACATTTTTTTTTCTTTTTTTTTTGCCTTTTTTTAATTATTATACTTTAAGTTCTAGGGTACATGTGTACAATGTGCAGGTTTGATACATAGGTATACATGTGCCATATTGGTTTGCTGCACCCATCAACTCATCATTTACATTAGGTATTTCTCCTAATGCTATCCCTCCCCCAGCCCCCACCCCCCGACAGGT
>NW_012104087.1:1163210-1164495 GCF_000951045.1 Mandrillus leucophaeus
ATAGGAATGCTTGTGATTTTTATATATTGATTTTGTATCCTGAGACTTTGCTGAAGTTGCTTATCAGCTTAAGGAGATTTTGGGCTGAGACGATGGGGTTTTCTAAATATACAGTCATGTCATTTGCAAACAGGGCAATTTGCAATTTGACTTCCTCATTTCCTAATTGAATACCCTTTATTTCTTTCTCTTGCCTGATTGCCCTGGCCAGAAATTCCAACACTATGTTGAATAGCAGTGGTGAGAGATGGCATCCTTTTCTTGTGCTGGTTTTCAAAGAGAATGCTTCCAGTTTTTGCCCATTCAATATGATACTGACTGTGGGTTTGTCATGAATAGCTCTTTATTTTGAGATACGTTCCATAAATACCTAGTTTATTGAGAGTTTTTAGCATGAATGGCTGTCAAATTTTGTCAAAGGCCTTTTCTGCATCTATTGGGATAATCATGTGGTTTTTGTCATTGGTTCTGTTTATGTAATGGATTACATTTATTGATTTGCATATGTTGAACCAGCCTTGCATCCCAGGGATAAAGCCGACTTGATCATGGCGGATAAGTTTTTTGGTATGCTGCTGGATTTGGTTTGCCAGTATTTTATTGAGGATTTTTGCATCGATGTTCATCAGTGATATTGATCTAAAATTCTCTTTTTTGTTGTTGTTTCTCTGCCAGGCTTTGCTATCAGGATGATGTTAGCCTCATAAAATTAGTTAGGGAGGATTCCCTCTTTTTCTATTAATTGGAATAGTTTCAGGAGGAATGGTACCAGCTCCTCTTTGTACCTCTGGTAGAATTCGGTTGTGAATCCATCTGGTCCTGGACTTTTTTTGATTGGTAGGGTATTATTGCCTCAATTTCAGAGACTGTTATTGGTCTATTCAGAGATTCAAATTCTTCCTGGTTTAGTCCTGGGAGAGTGTCTGTGTCCAGGAATTGATCCATTTCTTCTAGATTTTCTAGTTTATTTGCTTAGAGGTGTGTGTACTATTCTCTGATGGTAGTGTATATTCTGTGGGATCAGTGGTGTTATTCCCTTTATCATTTTTTATTGCGTCTATTTGATTATTCTCTCTTTCTTTTTTATTATTCTTGCTAGCAGTCTATCAATTTTGTTGATCTTTTCAAAAAACCAGCTCCTGGATTCATTGATTTTTTGAAGGGTTTTTTTGTGTCTCTATCTCTTTCAGTTCTGCTCTGATCTTAGTTATTTCTTGCCTTCTGCTAGCTTTTGAATGTGTTTGCTCTTGCTTCTCTAGTTCTTTTAATTGTGATGTTAGGGTGT
>NW_012104087.1:1167545-1169340 GCF_000951045.1 Mandrillus leucophaeus
GGTGTTTGGTTTTCTGTCCTTGTGATAGTTTGCTGAGAATGATGACTTCCAGCTTCATCTATCCTTGCAAACGACATGAACTCATCCATTTTTATGGCTGCATAGTATTCCATGGTGTATATGTGCTACATTTCCTTAATCCAATCTATCATTGATGGACATTTGGGTTGGTTCTAAGTCTTTCTATTGTGAATAGTGCCGCCATAAACATACGTGTAAATGTGTCTTTATAGTAGCATGATTTATAAGCCTTTGGGTATATACCCCGTATTGGGATTGCTGGGTCAAATGATAATTCTAGTTCTAGATCCTTGAGGAATCGCCACACTGTCTTCTACAATGGTTCAACCAATGTACACTCCCACCAACAGTGTAAAAGCGTTCCTATTTCTCCACATCCTCTGCAGCATCTGTTGCTTCCTGACTTTTTAATGATTGCCATTCTAACAGGCATGAGATGGTATCTCATTGTGGTTTTGATTTGCATTTCTCTGATGACCAGTGATGATCAGCATATTTTTCATGTGTCTGCTGGCTGCATAGATATCTCCTTTTGAGAAGTGTCTGTTCAAATCCTTTGCCCACTTTCTGATGGGGTTGTTTTTTTCTTGTAAATTTGTTTGAGTTCCTTGTAGATTCTGGATATTAGCCAGAATGGGTAGATTGCAAAAATTTTCTCTCATTCTGTAGGTTACCTGTTCACTCTGATGGTAGTTTCTTTTGCTGTGCAAAAGCTCTTTAGTTTAATTAGATACCATTTGTCAATTTTGGCTTTTGTTGCCATTGCTTTTGGTGTTTTAATCATGAACTCTTTGCCCATGGCTGTGTCCTGAATGGTATTGCCTAGGTTTTCTTCCAGTGTTTTTATGGTTTTATGTCTAACATTTAAGTCTTTAATTGATCTTGAATTAATTTTTGTATAAGGTGTAAGGAAGAGATCCAGTTTCAGCTTTCCACATATGGCTAGCCAGTTTTTCGAGCACCATTTATTAAATAGGGAATTCTGTCCCCATTTCTTATTTTTGTCAGATTTGTCAAATATCAGATTGTTGTAGATGTGTGGCATTATTTCTGAGGCCTCTGTTCCATTCCATTGGTCTATATATCTGTTTTGGTACCAGTACCATGCTGTTTTGATTAATGTAGCCTTGTAGTACAGTTTGAAGTCAGGTAGCATGATGCCTCCAGCTTTGTTCTTTTTGCTTAGGATTGTCTTGGCAATGCAGGCTGTTCTTTGGTTCCATATTAACTTTAGTTTTTTTTTCCAATTCTGTGAAGAAAGTCATTGGTAGCTTGATGGGGATGGCATTGAATCTATGAATTACTTTGGGCATTATGGCCATTTTCATGATATTGATTCTTCCTATCCATGAGCATGGAATATTCTTCCATTTGTTTGTGTCCTCTTTTATTTCGCTGAGCAGTAGTTTGTAGTTCTCCTTGAAGAGGTCTGTCGCCTGTCTTGCAAGTTGGATTCCTAGGTATTTTATTCTCTTAGTAGCAATTATGAATGGGAGTTCACTCATGATTTGGTTCTCTGTTTGCCTGTTAATGGTGTATAGGAATGCTTGTGATTTTTATATATTGATTTTGTATCCTGAGACTTTGCTGAAGTTGCTTATCAGCTTAAGGAGATTTTGGGCTGAGACGATGGGGTTTTCTAAATATACAGTCATGTCATTTGCAAACAGGGCAATTTGCAATTTGACTTCCTCATTTCCTAATTGAATACCCTTTATTTCTTTCTCTTGCCTGATTGCCCTGGCCAGAAATTCCAACACTATGTTGAATAGCA
>NW_012104087.1:1170170-1214752 GCF_000951045.1 Mandrillus leucophaeus
TTTAAATGTGTCCCAGAGATTCTGGTACATTGTGTCTTTGTTCTCATTCGTTTCAAAGAACATCTTTGTTTCTGCCTTCATTTTGTTATTTACCCAGTAGTCATTCGGGAGCAAGTTTCCATGTAGTTGTGTGGTTTTGAATGAGTTTCTTAATCCTGAGTTCTAATTTGATTGCACTGTGGTTTGAGAGACAGTTTGTTGTGGTTTCTGTTCTTTTACATTTGCTGAGAAGTGCTTTACTTCCAATTATGTGGTCAGTTTTAGAATTAGTGCCATGTGGTGCTGAGAAGAATGTATAATCTGTTGATTTGGGGTGGAGAGTTCTGTAGATGTCTGCTTGTTGCAGAGCTGAGTTCAGGTCCTGGATATCCTTAACCTTCTGTCTCATTGATCTGTCTAATATTGACAGTAGGGTGTTAAAGTCTCCCATTATTATTGTGTGAGAGACTAAGTCTCTTCGTAGGTCTCTAAGAGCTTGCTTTATGAATCTGGGTGCTTCTGTATTGGGTCCATATATATTTAGGATATTAGCTCTTGTTGTTGAATTGATCTCTTTACCATTATGTAATGGCCTTCTTTGTCTCTTTTGATCTTTGTTGTTTTAAAGTCTGTTTTATCAGAGACTAGGACTGCAACTCCTGCTTTGTTTTGCTTTCCATTTGCTTGGTAGATCCTCCTCCATCCCTTTATTTTAAGCCTATGTGGATCTTTGCACATGAGATGGGTTTCCTGAATACAGCACAATGATGGGTCGTGAGTCTTTATCCAGGTTGCATCTGTGTCTTTTAACTGGGGCATATAACCCATTTACATTTAAGGTTAATATTGTTATGTGTGAATTTGATCCTGTCATTATGATGATCGCTGGTTATTTTGCCCGTTAATTCAGTTTCTTCATGGCATCAGTGGTCTTTACAATTTGGCATGTTTTTTGCAGTGGCTAGTACCGGTTGTTTCTTTCCATGTTTTGCGCTTCTGTCAGGAGCTCTTGTAAGGCAGGCCTGGTGATGACAAAATCTCTCAGCATTTGCTTGTCTGTAAAGGATTTTATTTCTCCTTCACTTATGAAACTTAGTTTGGTTTGATATGAAATTCTGGGTTGAAAATTCTTTTCTTTAAGAATGTTGAATATTGGCCCACACTCTTTTCTGGCTTGTAGGGTTTCTGCCAAGAGATCCACTGTTAGTCTGATGGGCGTCCCTTTGTGGGTAACTCATCCTTTCTTTCTGGCTACCCTTAACGTTTTTTCCTTCATTTCATACTTGGTGAATCTAAGTTATGTGTCTTGGGTTGCTCTTCTTGAGGAATATCTTTGTGGTGTTCTCTGTATTTCCTGAATTTGAATGTTGGCGTGCCTTGCTAGGTTGAGGAAGTTCTCCTGGATAATATCCTGAAGAGTGTTTTCCACCTTGGTTCCATTCTCCCCGTCACTTTCAGGTACACCAATCAAACGTAGATTTAGTCTTTTCACATAGTCCCATATTTCTTGGAGGTTTTGTTCATTTCTTTTTACTCTTTTTTACTCTAAACTTCTCACTTTATATCATTAATTTGATCTTCAATCACTGATACCTTCTTCCACTTGATCAAATCAGCTACTGAAGCTTGTGCATGCATCACAAAGTTCTCGTGCCATGGTTTTCAGCTCCATCAGGTCATGTAAGGTCTTCTCTACACTGTTTATTCTAGTTAGCCGTTCTTTTGTTCAAGGTTTTTAGCTTCCTTGCGATGGGTTTAAATATCCTCCTTTAGCTCGGAGAAGTTTGTTATTACCAACCTTCTGAAACCTACTTCTGTCAGTTCATCGAAGTCATTCTCCATCCAGCTTTGTTCCATTGTTGGAAAGGTGCTGTGATAATGGAAAGGTGCTGTGATCCTTTGGAGAAGAGGTGCTCTGATTTTTTAGAATTTTCAGCTTTTCTGCTCTGGTTTCTCCCCATCTTTGTGATTTTATCTACCTTTGGTCTTTGATATTGGTGACTTATGGATGGGGTTTTGGTGTAGATGATCTTTTTGCTGATGTTGATGCTATTCCTTTCTTTTTCTTGGTTTTCCTTCTAACAGTCAGGTCCCTCAGCTGCAAGTCTGTTGGAGTTTGCTGGAGTTCCACTCCAGACCCCTGTTTGCCTGGGTATCACCAGCAGAGGCTGCAGAACAGCAAGTATTGCAGAACAGAAAATATTGCTGCCTGATCCTTCCTCTGGAAGGTTCATCCCAGAGGTGTAGCTGCCTATATGAGGTGTCTCTCGGCCCCTACTGGGAGGTGTCTCCCAGTTAGGCTATGCGGGGGTCAGGGACCCACTTGAGGAGGCAGTCTGTTCGTTCTCAGAGCTCAAATGCCATGCTGGGAGAACCACTGCTCTCTTCAGAGCTGTCAGACAGGGATGTTTAAGTCTGCAGAAGTTATCTGCTGCCTTTTGTTCAGCTATGCCCTGCCCACAGAGGTGGAGTGTAGAGGTGGTAGGCCTTGTTAAGCTGCAGTGGGCTCTGCCCAGTTCGAGCTTCCCTGGCTGCTTTGTTTACCTACTCAAGCCTCAGCAATGGTGATGTCCCTCTCTCAGCCATGCTACTGCCTTGCAGAGCAATCTCAGACTGCTGTGCTAGCAGTGAGCAAGGCTCCATGGGTGTGGGACCCGCCAAGCGAGTCACGGGAGAGAATCACCTTGTCTGCTGGTTGCTAAGACCTTTTGAAAAGCACAGTATTTGGGCAGGGAGTGTCCCATTTCTCCAGGTAGTCTGTCACGGCTTCCCTTGGATAGTAAAGGGAAATCCCCCAACCCCTTGCACTTCCCAGGTGAGGTGATGCCCTGCCCTGTTCAACTTGCCCTCCGTGGGCTGCACCCACTGTTCAACAAGTCCCAGTGAGTGAACCAGATACCTCAGTTGGAAATGCAGAAATCACCCATCTTCTACATCGATCATGCTGGGAGCTGCAGACCGGAGCTGTTCCTATTCGGCCATATAGGACGTTCTGTATATATACCACATTTTCTTTATCCAGTCAATTGATGGGCACTTAGGCTGGTTCCATATTTTTGCAGTTGAAAATTGTGCTGCTATTAATGTGTGTGTGCCAGTGTCTTTTTCATATAATGACTTATTTTCCTCTGGGTAGATACCCAGTAGTGGGATTGCTGAATCAAATGGTAGTTCTACTTTTACTTCTTTAAGAAATCTTCATACTGTTTTCCATAGTGGTTTTATTAGCTTGTAGTCCCACCAACATGTAAAAGTGTCTCATTTTTGCCATATCCATGCCAATATCTATTATTTTTTGAATTTTCAGTTATGGCCATTCTTGCAAGAGTGAGATAGTATCACATTGTGGTTTTGATTTGGATTTCCCTGATAATTAGTGGTGTAGAATATTTTTTCATATGCTTTTTGGCTATTTGCATATCTTCTTTTGAGATTGTTTATTCATGACCTTAGCCCACTTTTTGAAGAGTTTTTTTCCTGCTTATTTGTTTGAGTTTCTTGTAGTTTCTGAATATTAGTCATTTGTTGGATGCATAGTTTGAGAAGATTTTCTCCCACTCTGGGTGTTGTCCGTTTACTCTCTATTTTTCTTGGTGTGCAGAACCTTTTTAGTTTAATTAAGTCCCATCTATTTAGCTTTGTTTTTGTTGCATTTGTTTTCGGGTTCTTGGTCATGAACTCTTTGCCCAAACAATGTCTAGAAGGGTTTTTTCAATTTTATGTTCTAGAAGTTTTATGGTTTTAGGTCTTAGATTTGAGTCCTTGGTCCATGTTGAGTTGATTTTTGTATAAAGTTTGAGATGAGAATCCAGTTTAATTCTTCTACATATGGTTTGCCAATTATCCCAGCACCATTTGTTGAATAGGGTGTCTTTTCCCCACTTGATGCTTTTGTTTCCTTTGTCTAAGATCAGTTGGCTGTAAGTATTTGACTTTATTTCTGGGTTCTCTATCCTGTTCCATTGATCTCCTTGCCTGTATTTATAGCTGTACCATGCTGTTTTGGTAAAAATAGCCTTGTAGTATAGTTGGAAGTTGGGTAATGTGATGCTTCCAGGGTTGTTCTTTTTACTTAGTCTTCTTTTGGCTATGTGGGCTCTTTTTTTGTTTGTTTGTTTTATATGAATTTTAGGATTTTTTTTTCTAGTTCAGTGAAGAATGATGATGGTATTTTGATGGGAATTGCATTGAATTTGTAGATTGCTTTTGGCAGTGTGGCCATTTTCACAAGATTGATTCTACCCATTTCTTAGCATGGAATATGTTTCCATTCTTTTTGTGTTGTCTGTGATTTCTTTCAGCAGTGTTTTCTAGTTTTCCTTACAGAGGTCTGTCACCTCTTTTGCTAAGTATATTCCTAAGTGTGGTTTTTTCTTTTGCAGCTATTCTGAAAGGGGTTGAGTTCTTGATTTGATTCTCAGCTTGGTTGCTGTTGGTGTATAGCAGAACTACTGATTTGTGTCCACTAAATTTGTATTCTGAAACATTGCTGAATTAACTTACCAGTTCTAGGAGCATTTTAGATGAGTCTTCAGGGTTTTCTAGGTATACAATTATATCATCAGCAAACAGTGACAGTTTGGCCCCTTTTTACTGATTTGGATGCCCTTTATTTCTTTCTCTAGTCTGATTGCTCTGACTGAGACTTCTAGTACTATGTTGAATAGAAGTGGTGAAAGTGCCGGCTGGGCGCGGTGGCTCAAGCCTGTAATCCCAGCACTTTGGGAGGCCGAGATGGGCGGATCACGAGGTCAGGAGATCGAGACCATCCTGGCTAACACGGTGAAACCCCGTCTGTACTAAAAAATACAAAAAACTAGCCGGGCAAGGTGGCGAGCGCCTGTAGTCCCAGCTGCTCGGGAGGCTGAGGCAGGAGAATGGCGTGAACCCAGGAGGCGGAGCTTGCAGTGAGCTGAGATCCGGCCACCGCACTCCAGCCTGGGCGACAGAGCGAAACTCCGTCTCAAAAAAAAAAAAAAAAAAAAAGTGGTGAAAGTGGGCATCCTTGTCTTGTTCCAGTTCTCAGGGGAAATGCTTTCACCTTTTCCCTGTTCAGTATGATGTTAATTGTGCGTTTGTAACAGATGGCTTTTATAACTTTGAGGTATTTCCCTTCTGTGCCAATTTTGCTGAGATTTTTTTTTTTTTGGTCATAAAGGTTGCAGAATTTTGTCAAAAGCTTTTTCTGCATCTATTGAGATGATCATGTGATTTTTATCTTCAAATCTGTTTACATGGTGTCTCACAATTATTGACTTGTGTATGTTAAACCATCCCTGCATCCCTGGTATGAAACTCACTTGACCATGATGCATTATCTTTTTGATATACTGTTGGATTTAGTAAGCTAGCATTTGTTGAGTATTTTTTGCATCTATGTTCATCAGGGATATTGGTCTGTAGTTTTTTTGGTTCTTGTTGTTGTTATATCCTTCCTTTATTTTGGTATTAGGGGACTACTGGCTTTATAGAACAATTTAGGGGTTTAGAGAAATATATCATCTTTATCTTTTGAAATAGTGTCAATAAGATTTGTACCTACTCTACATTGAATGTCTGATAGAATTTGGCTATGAATCCATTTGGTTCTGGATTTTTTTTTTTTCTTACCATTTTTCTATTACCATTTTAATCTTGCTGCTTGTTACTGGTCTGTTCAGAGATTCTCTATCTTCCTGGTTTAAGCTAGGAGAGTTGTATATTTCCAGGAATTCATCCATCTTCCCTAGAATATCTAGTTAATGCTTGTAAAGGTGTTCATAGTGGCCTTGAATAATCTTTATATTTTTGTGGTATCAGTTGTAATATCTCCCGTTTCATTTCTAATTGAGCTTATTTGGATTTTCCCTCTGCTTTTCTAGGTTAATCTCATTAATGGTCTATAGATCTTATCTTTTAAAAAACAGATTTTTGTTTTAATTGTCTTTTGTTTTTTGTTTGTTTGTTTGTTTCAATTTCATTTAGTTCTACTCTGATCTTTATTTCTTTTCTTCTGTTGGGGTTGGGTTTGGTTTGTTCTTATGTCTCTAGTTTTTTAAGATGTGACCTTAGATTTTCCACTTGTGCTCTTTCAGACTTTTTGATGCAGTCATTTAATTCTATGAACTTCCCTCTTAGCACTGCTTTTGCTGCATACCAGAGATTTTGATAGGTTGTGTTACTATTATTGTTCAGTACAAAGAATTTTTAAATTTCTATCTTGATTTCATTGTTGACCCAAAGATTATTCAGGAGCAGGTTATTTAATTTCCATGTATTTTTATAGTTCTGAGGGTTCCTTTTGGAGTTAATTTCCAATTTTATTCTATTGTGATCTGCGAAAATACTTGACATATTTTTGATTTTTAAAAATTTATTAATACTTGTTTTGTGGCCTATCATGAAGTCTGTATCTGAGAATGTTCCATGTGCTGATGAAAAGAATGTATTTTCTGCATTTGTTGGGTAGAAGGTTCTGTAAATACCTGTTAAGTCCATTTGTTCTAGGGTATAATTTAAGTCCTTTGTTTCTTTGTTGACTTTCTGTCTTGATGAACTGTCTAGTGCTGTCAGTAGAGTATTGAATTCCCCCACTATTATTGTGTTGCCATCTGTCTGATTTCTTAGGTCTAGTAGTAATTGTTTTATAAATTTGGGAGCTCCAGTGTTAGGTGCATATATATATATATGATTATTATATTTTCCTGTTAGACTAATTTTTTTTATAATTATGTATTGTCCCTCTTTTTGTTTTTTTAACTGTTGTTTCTTTAAAGTTTTTTTTTTTTTATTTGATATAAGTACAGCTACTCCTGCTTGCCTTTGGTTTCTATTTTCATGGAATATCTTTTCCCACCCCTTTATCTTATGTGAGTCCTTATGTGTTAGGTGAGTCTCTTGAAGACAACAAATAGTTGGTTGTTAAATTTTTATTCATCTGCCATTCCTTATCTTTTAAGTGGAGCATTTAGGCCATTTATATTCAACATTAGTATTGAGATGTGAGATACTATTCTATTCATCATGCTAGGTGTTGCCTGAATGCCTTGGATTTGTTTTTGTTTTTGTTTTTGTTTTTTTCCCTTTTCATTGTTTTATAGGCCCTATGAGATTTATGCTTTAGGGAGGTTCTATTTTGGTATATTTTGAGGTTTTGTTTCAAGATTCAGAACTCCTTTTAGCATTTCCTGTAGTGCTGACTTGGTAGTGGTGAATTCTCTCAGCATTTGTTTGCCTGAATAATACTTTATCTTTTCTTCATTTATGAATCTTAGTTTAGCTGGACACAAAGTTCCAGGGTAATAATTATTTTGTTTCAGGAGGCTAAAGATAAGACTCCAATCTCTACTGGATTGTGGGGTTTCTCCTGAGAATCTGCTGTTAATCTGATAGATTTTCCTTTAAGGGTTACCTGATGCTTTTGCCTCATAGCTCTTAAGATTCTTCCCTTCACCTTGATTTTAGATAATTGGATAACTATGTGCCTGGGTGATTATATTTTGTGAAAAATTTCCTGGATGTTTTTTGAGTTTCTTATATTTGGATGTCTAGATCTATAGCAAGGCCAGGAACATTTTCCTCAATTATTTCCTCAAGTTATTTTTCCAAACTTTTAGATTTCTCTTCTTCCTCAGGAAAATGAACTATTCTTTGGTTTGACTGTTTAACACAATCCCAAACTTCTTGGAGGCTTTGCTCATTTTTTAAAATTCTTTTTTTCCTGTGGAGAGCTGGCAAGATGGCCGAATAGGAACAGCTCTGGTCTGCAGCTCTCACTGAGACCAATGCAGAAGGCAGCTGATTTCTGCATTTCCACTGAGGTACCCAGTTCATCTCATTGGGACTGGTTAGACAGTGGGTACAACCCACAGAGTGTGAGTAGATACAGGGTGGAGCGTTGCCTCACATGGGAAGTGCAAGGGGCTGGAGAACTACCTCCCCTAGCTAAGGGAAGCTGTGAAGGACTGTGCTCTCTGGCCCAGATACTACACTTTCCCCACAGTTTCTGCAACCTGCAGACCAAGAAATTCCATCTTGTGGCTATGCCACCAGGGCCTTGGGTTTCAAGCACAAAATTGGGTGACAGTGTCTTCACACTGAGCTAGCTGCTGGAGTTTTTTGTTTGTTTGTTTTGTTTTGTTTTCATACCCCAGTGGAACCTGGAGCCTCAGTGAGACAGGACTGTTCACTTCCCTGGAAAGGGGGCTGAAGCCAGGGAGTCAAGTGGTCTCACTCAGCAGGTCCCACTCCCACAGAGCCCAGAAAGCTAAGAACCACTGGCTTGAAATTCTTGCTGCCAGCACAACAGTCTGAAGTCAACCTGGAACAATTGAGCTTGGTCAGGGGAGAGACATCCATCATTACTGAGGCTTGAGTAACCAGTTTTCCCCTCACAGTGTTAAGGAAGCTGCCAGGAAGTTCGGACTGTGTGGAACTCACCACAGTGCAGCAGAGTGACTGGGGTCTCCCTGTGACAGAGCTCATGGGGGAAAGGGAGGCTGTGGGTGCAGCTTCAGCAGACTTAAACATTCCTGCCTGCCAGCTCTGAAGAGAGCAGTGGATCTCCCAGCATAGTGCTTGAGGTCTGCTAAGGGAAAGACTGTCTTCTCAAGTGGGTCCCAGACTCCCATGCATCCTGACTAGGAGACACTTCTAAGCAGGGATTGACAAACACTTCATACAGGAGAGCCACAGCTGGCATCAGGCTGGTGCCCCTCTGAGATGAGGCTTCCAGAGGAAGGAACAGGCAGCAATCTTTGCTGTTCTGCAGCCTCCGCTGGTGATACCCAGGCAAGCAGGGTTTGGAGTGGACCTCCAGCAAACTCAAATAGACCTGCAGAAGAGGTGCTTGACTGATAGAAGGAAAATAAACAAACAGAAAGCAATAACATCAACATCAACAAGAGGGACACCTACACAAAAACCCCATCCAAAGGCCATCAGCATCAAAGATCAAAGGCATATAAATCCACAAAGATGAGGAAAAACCAGTGCAAAAATGCTGAAAATTCCAAAAACCAGAACGCTTCTTCTCCTCCAAATGATCACAGCTCCTCTCCAGCAAGAGCACAAAACTGGATGGAGAATGAGTTTGATGAATTGACAGAATAGGCTTCAGAAGGTGTGTAATAAACTCCTCTGAGCTAAAGGAGAATGTTCTAACCTAATGCAAGGAAGCTAACAACCTGATAAAAGCATACAGGAACTGCTAACTAGCAAAGCTAGTTTAGAGGAGGACACAAATGACTTACTTGATGGAGCTGAAAAACGTGGCATGAGAACTTTGTGAAGCATACACAAGTTTCAATAGCTGAATCAATCAAGCGGAAGAAAGGGTAGCAGAGATTGAAGATTAACTTAATGAAATAAAGCATGAAGACAAGATTAGAGAACAAAGAATGAAAAGGAATGAACAAAGCTTCCATGAAATATGGGAGAATTTGAAAAGACCAAACCTACAATTGATTGGTGTACCTGAGAGTGATGGGGAGAATGGAACCAAGTTGAAAAACACTTCAGGATATTATCCGGGAGAACTTCCCCAACCTAGCAAAACAGGGCAACATTCAAATTAAGGAAATACAGAGAACACCACTAAGATACTCCTTGAGAAGAGCAACCCCAAGACACATAATTGTCATATTCTCCAAGGTTGAAATGAAAGAAAGAATGTTAAGGGCAGCCAGAGAGAAAGGTCAGGTTACCTACAAAGAGAAGCCCATCAGACTAATAGCAGATCTCTCTGTAGGAATATTACAAGACAGAAGAGAGTGGGGACTAATATGCAGCATTCTTAAAGAAAAGCATTTTCATCCCGGAATTTCATATCAAGCCAAACTAGGTTTCATGAGGTAGGAGAAATAAAATCCTTTACAGACAAGCAAATGCTGGGAGATTTTGTCACCACCAGGTCTGCCTTACAAGAGCTCCTGAAAGAAGCACTAAATATGGAAAGGAAAAGCCAGCATCAGCCACTGCAAAAACATACCAAAATATAAGGACCAATTACACTATGAAGAAACTGTATCAACTAATGTGCAAAATAACCAGCTAGCATCATGACGACAGGATCAAATTCACACATAACAACATTAACCTTAAATGTAAATAGGCTAAGTGCTCCAATTAAAAGACACCAACTGGCAAACTGGATAAAGAGACAAGACTCATTAGTGTGTTGTATTCAGGAGACCCATCTCAAGTGCAAAGACACACATAGGCTCAAAATAAAGGTGTGAAGGAAAATTTACCAAATAAATGGAAAGCAAAAAAATTCAGGGGTTGCAATCCTAGTCTCTGATAAAACAGACTTTAAACCAACAAAGATAAAAAAAGACAAAGAAGGACATTACATAATAGTAAAGGAATCAATGCAAAGAGAAGAGCTAGCTATCTTAAGCATATATGCAGCCAATAAAGGAGCACCCAGATTTATAAAACAAGTTCTTAGAGACCCACAAAGAGACTTAGACTCCCACACAATAATAGTGGGAGACATTAACACCTCATTGTCAATATTAGATCAACAAGTCAGAAAATTAACAAGTATATTCGGGACTTGAACTCAGCTGTGGACCAAGCAAACCTAATGGATATCTACAGAACTCTCTACCCCAGATCAACAGAATATACATTCTTCTCAGCATCACATAACACTTACTCTAAAATCAACCACATAATTGGAAGTAAACCCCTCCTCAGCAAATGCAAAAGAACGAAAGTCATAACAAACAGTCTCTCAGACCACAATGCATTCAAATTAAAACTCAGAATTAAAAACTCCCTCAAAACCACATAACTACATGGAAACTGAACAACGTGCTCCTGAATGACTACTGGGTAAATGGTGAAATTAAGGCAGAAATAAATACGTTCTTTGAAACCAATGAGAACAAAGATACAATGTACCAGAATCTCTGGGACACAGCTAAAGTAGTGTTAAGAGGGAAATTTATAGCACTAAATGCCTACATCAGAAGGTGGGAAAGATCTAAAATTGGTATGCTAGCATCACAATTAAAAGAACTAGAGAAGCAAGAGCAAACAAATTCAAAAGCTAGCAGAAGACAAGAAATAACTAAGATCAGAGCAGAACTGAAGGAGATAGAGACATGAAAAACCCTTCAAAACATCACCAAATCCAGGAGCTGGTTTTTAAGAAAGATTAACAAAATGGATAGACCACTAGCTAGACTAATGAAGAAGAGAGAGAAGAATCAAGTAGACACAATAAAAAATGACAAAGGGGATATCACCACTGATTCCACAGAAATACAAACTACCATCAGAGAATACTATAAACACCTCTATGCAAATAAACTAGAAAATATAGAACAAATTGATAAATTCCTGGACACATACACCCTCCCAAGACTAAACCAGGAATAACTTGAGTCCTGAATTGACCAATAACAAGTTCTGAAATTGAGGCAGTAATTAATAGCCTACCAACCAAAAAAAGCCACAAACCAGACGAATTCACAGCCGAATTCTACCAGTGGAACAAAGAGGAGGTGGTACCATTGCTTCTGAAACTATTCCAAACAATAGAAAAAGAAAGACTCCTCCCTAATTCATTTTATGAGGCTGGCATCATCCTGATACTGAAACCTGGCAGACAGAACAAAAAAAGAAAATTTCAGGCCAATATCCCTGATGAACACTGATGCAAAAATCCTCAATAAAATACTGGAAAACTGAATCTAGCAGCACATCAAAAAGCTTGTCCACCATGATCAAATCAGCTTCATCCCTGGGATGCAAGGCTGGTTTAACACATGCAAATCAATAAACATCATCCATCACATAAACTGAACCAATGACAAAAATCACATGAATATATCAGTAGATGCAAAAAGGACTTCTATACAATTCAACACCCTTTCATGCTAAAAACTCTCAATAAACTAGGTATTGATGGAACGTATATCAAAATACTAAGAGTTATTTATGACACACCCACAGCCAACTTCATACTGAATGGGCAAAAGCTGGAAGCATTCCCTTTGAGAACCAGCATAGCTATGAAGAATTGCCAGAGACTGGGTAATTTATAAAGGAAAAAATTTTAATTGACTCACAGCTCAGCATGACTGGGGAAACCTCAGGAAACTTACGATCGTGGCAGAAGGTGAAGGGGAAGCAAGGCACCTTCTTCTCAAGGTGGCAGGAAAGAGAAGTGCCAATAGAAGTGGGAAGAGTGCCTTATAAAACCATCATATCTCGTGAGAACTCACTCACTATTATAAGAACAGCATAAGAGAAACCACCCCATGATTCAGTTACCCCCCTTTACCTCCTGGTCTCTCCCTTGACATGTGGGTATTATGGGAATTACAATTCAAGATGAGATTTTGGTGGAGACACAAAGCCTAACCATATCATTCTGCCCCTGGACCCTCCCTAATCTCATGCCCCTTTCACATTTCAAAACCAATCATGGCTTCCCAGCAGTCCTTCAAAATTTTAATTCTTTCCTACATTAACCCAAAAGTCCAAGTCCAAAGTCCCACCTGACACAGGGCAATCCCTTCTGCCGATGAGCCTGTAAAACCAAAAGCAAATTAGCTACTCCAGGTACAATGGAGGTATAAGCATTGGGTAAATACAACCTCTTTAAATGGGAGAAATTAGCCAAAATGAAGGGGCTACAGGCCCATGCAACTCCTAAATCCAGCAAGGCAGTCAAATGTTAAAGCTTCAAAATGATCTGCTTTGACTCCATGTCTCACTTCCAGTTTATGCTGATGCAAGTGGTGGGTTCCCACAGCCATGTACAGCTCCACCCCTGTGGCTTTGCAGGGTACATCTCCCCTTCTGGTTGATTCTATGGACTGACATTGAGTGTCTGCAGCTTTTCCAGGTGTGTGGTGCAAGTGGAGTGCAAGCTGTCAGTGAATCTACCATTCTGAGTTCTGGAGGACATTTGCCCTCTTCTCACAGCTCCACTAGGTAGTGCCCCAGTGGAAACTCTGTGTGGGAGCTGTGACCCCATATTTCTCTTTCACACTGCTGTAGCAGAAGCTCTCCATGAGGGCTCCACCCCTGCAGCAAACTTCTTTCTGGACATCCAGGAATTTCTATACATACTCTGAAATTTAGGTGGAGGTTTTCAAACCTGAAATCTTGACTTCTGTGCACCCACAGGCCCAACACCACATGTAAGTCACCAAGGCTTGGGGATTGCACCCTCTGAAGCACCAGCCCAAGTTGTTCATTGGCCCCTTTTAGCCACAGCTGACACACAGGGCACCAATACCCAAGAATGCACAAAGCAGCAAGGCTCTGGGCCTGGCCCATGAAACCATTTTTTTCTTCTAGGCATCTGGGTCTTTGTTGGGAGGAGTCACATGAAGACCTCTGACATGCCCTGGAGGCATTTTCCCCGTTATCTTGGATAACATACGGTTCCTCATTACTTGTGCACATTTCTGCAGCCAGCTTGAATTTCTCCCCCGATAATGGGTTTTTCTTTTCTATCACATCATCAGGCTGAATATTTTCCAACCCTTTATGCTCTGCTTCCTCTTTAAACATATGTCCCAATTCCAAACCATCTCTTTGTGAACGCATAAAACAGAGTGCTTTGACAAGCACAGTACCCAGGTCACACCTTAAATGCTTTGCTTCTTAGAAATTTCTTCCGTCAGATACCCTAAATTATCCTCCTCAAGTTAAAAGTTCCGCGGATCTCTAGGGCAGGGTCAAAATGCTAAAGCATAGCAAGAGTCTGACAAAATAATCTGAACAGCAGCCCTTGAGTTCCAGATCTTTCCCCTGATACAGTCTACCCAAATGAAAAGGAACCAGAAAAGTAATTCTGGTAATATGACAAAACAAGGTTTTATAACACCCCCAAAGGATTACACTAGCTCTCCAGCAATGGATCAAAACTAATAAGAAATCTCTGAATTGCCAGATAAAAAATTCAAAAGGTTGATTGTTAAGCTACTCAGAGATACCAGAGAAAGGTGAAAACAAACAAATAAATTTTAAAAACAATACAGAATATGGTTTGTAAAAGTCTCCATAGAAATATATATTATAAAGAAAAGACAATCGCAATGTCTGGAAATGAAAGACACTTAGAGAAGTGCAAATTATACTGGAAAGTTTCAATAATATAATTAAACAAGTAGAAGAAAGAACTTGAGAGCTCAAAGACAAGACTTTAGAATTAACCCAATCTGACAAAAACAAATAAAAAGAAATTTTTAAAATTTATTTATAATACTGTAAGTTATGGGATATATGTGCAATATGTGCAGGTTTGTTACATAGGTATACATGTGCCGCGGTGATTTGCTGCACCCATCAACCCATCATCTAGGTTTTAAGCCCCACATGCATAAGTTATTTATCCTAATGCTCTCCCTCCCCTTGCCTCACAAGCCCCTACAGGCCCCAGTGTGTGATGTTCCCCTCCCTGTGTCCATGAGTTCTCATTGTTCAACTCCCACCTATGAGTGAGAACATGTGGTGTTTGGTTTTCTGTTCCTGTGTTAGTTTGGTGAGAATGATGGTTTCCAACATCATCCATGTCCCTACAAAGGACATGAATTAATTCCTTTTTTGGCTGCATAGTGTTTCATAATGTGTATGTGCCACATAAAGGAATGAAAGTGACTAGCAAGAGTCACCTTTATTTCAGTTCCCCACAAGTTCCTCATCTCCATCTGAGACCACCTCACCCTGGAGTTTATTGTCCATATCATGATCAGCATTTTGGTGAAAGCCATTTAAAAAAATCTCTAGGAAGTTCCAAACTTTCTCACATCTTCCTGCCTTCTTTTGAGCCCTCCAAATTGTTCCAAACTTTGCCTGTTCACCAGTTCCAAAGTTGCTTCCACATTTTGGGGCATCTTTATAGCAGCACCCCACTCTACTGGTACCAATTAACTGTATTAGTCTATTTTCACAATGCTATAAAGAACTGCCTGAGACTGGATAGTTTGTAAAGGAAAGAATTTTAATTGACTCACAGTGCAGCATGGCTGGGAAGGCCTCAGGAAACCTAAAGTCATAACTGAAGGCAAAGGGGAAGCAAGGACTTCAAGGTGGTGGGAAAGAGAAGTGCTGCATGAAGGGGGAAGAGTGCTTTATAAAACCATCACATCTTGTGAGAACTCACTATCATGAGAACAGTATGGGAGAAACTGCCCCTATGATTCAGTTACCTCCACCTGGCCTCTCCCTTGACATGTGGAGATTACAGGGATTACAATTCAAGATGAGATTTGGGTGGGGACACAAAGCCTGACCATATTAAGGGGAGTGATTCCAGCCTTTGTGGAGTTTGGTATGGGAATATCTGGAGTGAAGTACATCCACGGATGCCCCATCACCTAAGGCTCGTTATGTTCCCTTAGGAGACTTTAACCTTAGGGGAACTGTTGGAACTGAACAGAGCAGGGCAATCTTGCCCATGAGAAACAGTCAGATCTGAGCATCCTCTTGTTTGCTGGCCTCTTCTAAGGCTCCAGCATGGTCATGCCCACTTGCAGTGCAGCCTTGGATGCCTAATCAAGCTGCTTCTTGTGAGCCCACATCATAACACCTTCACTGACAACCTGTACCTAGCCATTAGAGAACACCATCAGAAAAGCCCCTACTGAAGTACACCAGGCCACTCACACCCTCCCCCCACCACAGTCCCCTCTGAGCCACTTTACTAGCATGTGCTCACCCATGGCCACCCCTCAGCCACTTTGCTGGTGTGCACACAAGTGGGTAGACCTTCCCTCTCCTCCCCTACCAGCGCATGTGCTTTCCACTGCACTACTGCTGCTGGCATGAGCACAAACCCCTGGCAGCTCTGCCATTGCTACTGCAAATGCCTGAACCCCGCCATGCTACTGCTGCTTCTGGCATGTGTGAATGACCCCAGATTCCACTGCCACTGCCCCAGTGAAGTGCTTTAGATGGCACCACCTATTGGAGTATTGTGGCCAGTGGTCCAGAAACACTTCAGCACCTTCAGTGCAGCAGGATCCTACCTTGAGAGGCCAAAGAACAAAGCCAGGGGCCTGATGCCAGCCCCCCAGAGTTAGAGCATGCAATCCAGAACTCCTGAGCTGAACCTTGGCCCCCTAAAATCGTTCAGAAATGAAGCCAGGTGATTGAGCCAACATTATACCAAATCAAATCCCCAAGGACATTGAAGAAGATAAAAGAAAAAAAAAAATCAAAGGATGACAGCTTCAAAGTTGAAGGAACAGCAGCCCACACAGATGAGAAGAAAACAGCCCAAGAATGCTGATGACTCAAAAAGCCAGAGTGTCTTTTTACTTCCAAACAAATGCAATTGTTCCTTAGCAATGGTTCTTATGGTGAAATAACAAAAATAAAATGCAGAATGTAAGTAGGAAGGAAGATCATTGAGATTTAGGAGAAAGTCAAAACCCAATCCAAAGATACAGGAGATGAAAGATAAAATGGCCATTTTAAGAAAGAACCAAGCTGATCTGATGGAGCTGAAAAACTGAAAAACTCACTTTAAGAATTTCAGAATCCAATATCAAGTATTAACAGCCAAATCAACCAAGCTGAGGAAAGACTCTCCAAGCTCAAAGACCAATTCTGTGAAATAACTCAGCCAGACTAAAAACAAGAACAAATATTAAAGAATAAACAAAACCTTTGAAAAATATGGGATTATGTAAAGAGACCAAATCTATGACTTATTGGCATCCCTGAAAGAAAGGGAGAGAAAGTAAGCAATTTGAAAAACGTATTTCAGTATATTATACATGAAAAATTTTCCAACCTTGCTAGAAAGGTAAACATTCAAATTCAAGAAATACAGAGAAACTTGTGTGAGATATTACACACACAAAAACTCCCAAGACACATAGACATCATATTCTCCGCGGTTGCAATAAAAGGAAAAAGCCTAAAGGCAGCTAGAGAGAACAGGCAGGTCATCTACAAAGGAAACCCTTCATGCTAACAGCAGACATTTTAGCAGAAACCCTTCAAGCCATAAAAGATTGGGGGCCCATGTTTCAGCATGCTTAAAGAAAAGAAATTCCAACCAAAAATTTCATACCCAGCCAGACTAAGTTTCATAAGCAAAGGAGAAATAATATCCTTTTCAGACAAGTAAATGTTGAGAGAATTTGCTGCCTTACTAGATCTGCCTTACAAAAGGTCCTAAAGGGAGTGCTAAATATGGAAAGGAAGATCATTACTGGCCACTACAAAAATACACATAATTATATAGACCATTGTCATTATAAAGCAATCACACAAACAAGTCTGAATAATAACCAGCTAACAGTATAATAACAGTATCAAATCTGCACATATCAATATTAACTGTGAATATAAACAGACTAAATGTCCCAATTAAAAGGCACAGAATGGCAAGTTGGATAAAGAAGGAGGACTCAGTAGTATGATGTCTGCAAGAGACCCATCTCATATGCAATGCCACTACTAGCGTCAAAGTAAAGTGATGGAGAGACACCTACCAAGCAAATGAAAAACAGAAAGAAAGCAGAGGTTGCTATTCTAATTTCAGACCAAACAGACTTTAAACCAACAAAGATCAAAATGGACAAAGAAGGGTATTACATAATGGTAAGGGTTCAGTTTGACAAGAAAACCTAACTATCCTAAATATATATGCACCAAACTCAGAACCACTCAGATTCATAAAGCAGAGACCTGTGAAAACACTTAGATAACTGCACAGTAATAGTGAGAGATTTCAACACCCCACTGATAGTATTAGATCACTGGGGCAGAAAGCTAACAAAGATATTCAAGATCTGAACTTGACACTTGAACAAATGGACCTAGTGGACATCTACAGAACTCTTCACCCAAAACCAACAGAATGTAAATTCTTCTCATCTGCTCATGGCACATACAAATGATACCAAACACATTCTCAGACTATAGCACAATAAAAATAGAAATCAGGCAGAGGACAGAGCAAGATTACAGAATAGAATCTTACCCTGTTTATCTCCCCCACTACAACAAATTTTAACAACTATCTGCACACAGAAAAGCACTATGTGGCAGGCCAGGTCTCACTAATGCAAGCCTCTATAACAACTGTTTCAGTACTGACTGAGTGGTTAAGTAAATATTAAAAGCCAGTGCCCTTATACAAAGGCTGGGATGTAACAAAAGCCCATCAAGAATTTTGTCTAGGCCTTTCCTGGGCCCTAAAGCATGACAAAGTAACAAAGGAATTCTTAATAGGACCGATTTAGGATTAAACAAGTTTTATTGTGGATATGAAGAAACTCCCAAGGCCTCCACAAACAAGTTTATTGGGGGTCTGAAGGAACTCCTCAAATCTTTGTAATTTAGCAGGAGGCAAGATAGGGGTAATCACCCCAGCACCTGGACCCATTTAGATTGAGTAAATTTACTGAGGTTCCAGAGGAAGGTATTTGGGTCTCAGACCTTAGTTATAGATTAAAAGAAGTTAATCACTTATGGCTTTAGATGAATGCACACTTACACATAGACATGTAGCTTAAAAGGTGTATAAGCTCTGTAAAACTTTGTAATTTTGAGTTGGTCTGGTGATAATTTCCAGGCCTTCTCCCTGTGACTGGTTGCCTAAATAAGAACTCTCTTCCTTCCTGGTTCATCTGCATCTCATTATTGGGCCTTGAGAAATAGCAGCCCAACCCTCAGTTTGGTCCGGGAACATGCTCACAAGGACCAAAAATCAGATGCACAATCACAGTACTTGGCTTTAACTTCATATTTAAAAAGGCATTGAGGATGACAGGAGAGGCACTGTTGAATCATTAACATTACTCCTCCCTCATCTCCTGGCAGTGGCTATGCAGAATGGAGAGAGAATCTGTGCACTTTTCAGAGGAAAGTGCAGTGACTAGGTACTGCCTGTCACAACTCAGTGCTGTCCTGTCACAGTTGAGAATAAAGCCCTGCTGGGTTCAGCTAGTACCAGTTCATGGAGGGAGCATTTGGAATGGCCTTGGCCAGAGAGGATTCACCCATTCAAATCAGAACTTCAGTTTCTTGGCAAGCCTTTCCACCATGAACTGACATCCTCTGGGGTCCTAGGTACACTTGAAAGGGAGTCCAGGACACAAGAATTGTAATTCCTAGGCAACTCCTAGGGCTGGACTGGGATTACAACCAGTGAACTAAGGTGGCATGTGACCTAGGGAGATACCAGCTGGAGTGACTAAAGGAATGCTTGAACCCTCCCTTGACCTCAGGTAGTGTGGCATGTAGCAACAAAAGTGACCTCTTCTTTCTGCTTAAGGAGAGGAGAGCAAAGAATAAAGAGGACTTTGTCTTGCATCTTGGATACCAGCTCAGCTACAGTAGAACAGGGCACTGGGCAGAGTGAGGAGACCTCCATTCCCTCCAGCTCCCAGGAGATGCTTCTAGACACATCATGGGCCAAAGGCACCTCACTGCCTTGAAGAGAAAGACCAAGTCCTGGTGAGATTAATTATCTTCTGACTAAACAGCCCTTGGGCCTTGAAATTCACCAGTAATACCCAAGAAGTACACTGTGGAAACTTGGGTTCTGAGATGTACTGGTTTCAGAAGAGTCTCAGCACATTCCCAGCTATGGTGGCTATGGTGAAAGACTGTTTCTGTTTGAGGAAAGCAGAGGGAAATGTCTTGCACACTAGGTAACAGTTTGGCTACAATGGGGTAGAGCAATAAGCAGCTCTTGGAGTCCCAAGTTCAGGAATAGACTCTTGGGTGGCATTTCTAGACCTATCCTAGGCTAGAAGGAGCCCATTGCCCTGAATGGTGAGTCCTAGACCTGGCAGCATTCACAATAAGCTGACAGAAGAGCCCTGGGCTTTAAGCTAACATTGGTGGTGGCCTGGGAGAACCCCCCGTAAACCAGTAGTTGTACTGGCCACAGGAAGAGGCTCCTGTGCCTGTAGAAAGAGGAAGAAAGAGTGGGGAAAACTTCGTAATGTGGTTTGAGTGCCAGCTTACCCACAGTTGTATCAAATTTCTAACATTTGTGACTCCAAATTCTGGGTCCCACACAGCATCTCTAGATATGCCTGTGACTTAGGGAAACTTGCCACCCTGAAGGGAAGAGCCCTGAGCAAGGCCTAGTGCTCTGCTGGCCTCAGATCTGACTAAGCACAGTCCCACTGGTGGGGGCAGCAGAGTTGCTTGCATCATCACATTCCCAGTTCCAGGCAGCTCAGCACAGAAAGAAAACTCTGTGTTATTATTATTATTATTGTTATTATTATTTAGAGAAAAGAACATGAGTCTGTGCTTGGTAATATAGAGAATTCTTCCAGATCTTTTCCAAGACTACCAAAATGGTACCTCTACAAGTCTGCAAAAACCACAGCATTACTGGGCTTGTGGCCTAAGTCCCTCTGAATACCTGGAAAACCTTCCTGAGAAGAACAAGCACAAACAAGCCCAGACTATGAAGACTACAACAAATACCTAATTATTCAATTCTCAGATGCTAAAATGAGCATCTACAAGCATTAACGCCATCCAGGAAAACATGGACCTTACCACATAAACTGAATAAGGCACCAGGGACAAGTCCTGGAGAAACAGACATATATGACATTTCAGACAGAGACTTCAGAGTAGTTTTGAGGAAACACAAAGAAGGAATTCAGAATCTATAAAATAAATTTAATAAAGAAATTGAAATAATTAAAAAGAACCAAGCAGAAATTCTAGAGGTGGAAAATGCAATTGACATGCTGAGGTATCCATCAGATTATCTTAATAGCACAGTTTTTCAAGAAGTAGAAACAACTAGTGAGCCTGAAGACAGGCTATTTGAAAATTACACAGTCAGAGGAGACAAAAGGAAAAAGAATAAAAAACACTGAAGCATGCACACAAGATCTAGAAAATAGCCTCAAAAGGGCAAGTTTAAGAGTTAATGGCCTTAAACTCTTAAGAGATATGGTAAACAGTTTATTCAAAGGGATAATATCCAAGAACTTCCCAAACCTAGATAAAGATGTCAATATTTAAGTACGAGAAGGTTATCGAACACTGTGCAGAGTTAAACCAAATAACTCTACCTCAACGTATGTAATAATCAAGCTCCCAAAAATCAAGAATAAAGAAACAATTCTAAAAGCAGAGAAGAGAAACAAATAGCATACAATTGAACTCTAGTATGTCTGCAGCAGACTTTTCGGTTCATTGTTCACAATAGCCAAGAAGATTTGAAAGCAACCTAAATGTTCATCAACAGATGAATGGATAAAGAAAATCTGGCACTAACACACAATGAAGTACTATTCAAACATAAAAAATAATGAGATTCTGTCATTTGCAACAACATGGATAAAACTGGAGATCATCATGTTAAGTGAAATAAGCCAGGCACCGAAAGACACACATTGCATATTCTCACTTATTCATGGAATCCAAAAATTGTAACAATTGAACTCATAGAGACAGCAAACATTAGAATGGTTACCAGAGGCTGGGAATTGTAATGGGGGAGTGGTAAGAAGGTGAGTATACTTAATGGGTACAAAAAATCGTTAGGATCTAGTGTTTTCTAGCATGACAGGGTGACTATAGTTAATAATAATATAGTTGTACTTTTAAAAATAACAGAGTCTAACTGGATTGTTTGTAACACAAAGATTAATGCTTGAGGGGATGGTTCCCTAATATTCCTTGATGTGATTATTAGTCATTGCATACCTACATCAAAATATCTCATATATCCTATAAATATATACACCTACTCTGTACTGACAAAAATTAGAATTAAAAAATTACAATAAAAATAGAAATCAATGCTAATCCCTTAAAATAACAGAATTATATCAAAATTAAACAACTTGCTTCTTGTTTATTTTTTCTTGTCTTTTTTTTCTTTTTTTTCTTTTTTTGAAATGGAATCTTGTACTGTTGCCCAGGTTGGAGTCCAGTGGCACAATCTCAGCTCACTGCAACCTCTGTCTCTCAGGTTTAAGCAATTCTCCTGTCTCAGCCTCCCGAGTAGCAGGGACTACAGGCACATGCCACCATGCCTGTCTAATTTTTGCATTTTTAGTAGAGACGGGGTTTCACCATATTGGTCAGGCTGGTCTCGAACTCCTGACCTCAGGTGATCCACCTGCCTCAGCCTCCCAAAGTGCTGGGTTACAGGCATGAGCCACCACACCTAGCCTAAACAACCTGCTTCTGAATGACTTTTGGGTAAACAATATAAACAAGGAATTCTTTGAAACTAACAAAAACAAAGGTACAGCATTCCAGAATGCCAGGGACACAGATGAAGCATGTTAAGAGGCAAGTTATATTTTTAAACGCCCACATTAAAAAGTCAGAAAGAGCTCATATTTACAACCAAACATCATAACTAGAGGAACCAGAGAACGAAGAGCAAACAAATCCCAAAGCTAGCGGAAGACAATAAATAACCAAAATCAAACCTGAACTGAAGGAAATTGAGTTGTGTAAAATTATACAAAAGATCAATGATTCCAAGAGTTTGTTTTTTGAAAGAATAAATAAGATTGATTATCTGCTAACTTGACTAATAAAAAAAGAGAAAATTCAAATAGAATAAAAGATGACAAAGGGGATATTATCACTGACCCCACAGAAATACAAAAAGCTCTCAAGATGACTATGAATACCTCTGTGCACACAAACTAAAAACCTAGATGAAATGGATAATTTGCTGGGAACGTACAATCTCCCAAGGTTTACATAGTAAGAAATTGAATTCCTTAGCAGACAAATAACGAGTTCCCAAATGAATCAGTAATAAAAAGCCTACCAACTAGAAAAAATCCAGGATAACATAAATTCACAGCCAAATTCTACCAGATGTATAAGGAAGAGCAGGTACTATTCCTACTAAAATGATTCCAAAAACGATGAGGAGGGACTCCTCCCTAATTCATTTTATGAGGCCAGCATCATCTCGATGCTGGCAGAGACACAACAAAAAAGGAAAATTTTAGGCCTTGATGAACATAAAGGCAAAAATCTTCAGAAAATATACTAACAAAAGAAGTGAATCTAGCCTGCATCAAAAAGCTAATCTGCCACAATCGAGTATGCTTTATCCCTAGGGTACAAGGTTTCTTCAACAAATGCAAATCAATAAATGTGATTCATCACATAGAGCTAAAAAGTAAAAAGCACATGATCATTTCAGTAGATGCAGAAAAGTCTATTGATAATAGTAAACATTCCTGCATGTTATAAACCCTCAACAAACTGGGAATTGAAGGAACATACTTCACAATAATAAGAGATGTCTAACTCATAGCCAACATCATACTGAATGGGCAAAGGCTGAAAGCATTTCCCTTGAAAATCTGCACAAGACAAGGATGTGCTCTCTCATCACTCCTTTTCAACATAGTACTGAAAGTTCTAGGCAGAACAATCAGACAAAAGGAAGAAATAAAAGACATTTAAATAGGAAGAGAGAAAGCCAAACTATCCCTGTTTGCAGACAATACGATTCTATGCCTAGAAAACTCTATAAGTCTGTCCAAAAGCTCCTTAATCTGGTAAAATATTTCAGCAAACTTTCGGTATACAAAATCAGTGTACAAAATAAGTAGCATTCGTATACACCAACAACATCCAAGCTGAGAGCCAAATCAATAAAGCAATCCTATTCAAAATAACCACCGAAAGAATAAAATACCTAGAAATACAGTTAACCAGCGATGTGAAAGATCTCTACACTGATAATTACAATACTTCACTTAAAGAAATCGGAGATGACGCAAACAAATGGAAAAACATTCCATGCTCATGGATAGGAAGAATCAATATTGTTAAAATGGCCATACTGCCCAAAGTAATTTACAGATTCAATACTATTCCTATCAAACTACCAATGACATTCTTCACAGAACTAGAAAAAGCTATTTTAAAATTTACGTGGAACCAAAAAAGAGCCTGAATAGGCAAGGCAATCTTACACAAATGATCAAAGCAGGAAGCATCACATTACTCAACTTCAAACTACACTAGAATACTAGAATGATACAGTAACCAAAACTACGTAGTAATGGTACAAAAACATACATATAGACCAATGGAACAGAATAGAGGGCCCAGCAATAATGCCACACACCTACATCCATCTGATTTTTAACAAAGTAGATAAAAACAAGCCATGGGGACAGACTTTCTATTTAATAAATGGTGATGGGATAACTGGCTAGCCATATGCAGAAGATTAAAACTGGACCCCTTTCTTACATTATATGCAAAAAACAACTCAAGATGAATTAAAGACTTAAATGTAAAATCTAAAACTATAAAGCCTTGGAAGATAGCCTAAGATATACTATTCTGGACATAGGACCTGGCAAAGATTGTATGACAAAGATACTGAAAGCAATTGCAACAAAAACAAAAATTGACAAATGGGACCTTATCCTGAGGATAAGGATCAAAAAACTACCTATCACATACTATGCTTATTAGCTGGGTGATGAAATAATCTGTACAGCAACCCTCCATCACATGCACAGCTTCTGCACAGCAAAACAAAATACCAACAGAGTAAACAGATATCATACAATGTGGGTAAACATATTTGCAAATTATGCGTCTGACAAAGGCCAAATATCCAAAATCTGTAAGGAACTTGAATGAATCAACAAGCACAAAACAAACAACTTCATTAAAAAGTGGACAAAGGAGATGAACAGACACCTTTCAAACAAAGACTTGCACACAGCCAACATGCATATGAAAAAATGTTCAACTTCACTAATTATTAGAGAAATGCAAATCAAAACCACAATGAGATACCATCTCACACCAGTTCAAATGGCTATTATTAAAAAGTGAAAAAGTAACAGATGCTGGTGAGGTTGCAGAGAAAAGGACACTGGTGAGAATATAAGTTAATTCAGCCATTGTGGAAAGCAGTTTGGTGGTTTCTCAAAGAACATAAAACAGAATTACCATTTGATCCAGTAATTCCATTATTCAGTATGTACCCAAAGGAAAATAAATCATTCTACCGTAAAAGACACATGTATATGTATGTTCATCACAGCACTATTCACAATAACAAAGACATGGAATCAATGTAAATGCCCATCAGCAGAAGCCTGGATAAAGAAAGTTTGGTATTATATATATATATATATATATATATATATATATATACACCATGGAATACTACACAGCCATTTAAAAAAAAAAAAACAGTATCATGTCCTTTGCAGCAACATGGATGGAGTCAGAGGCCATTATCCTAAGTAAACTAACACAGAAACATAAAACCAAATACAGAATGTTCTCACTTTATAAATGCAAGCTAAACACTGAGCACATAGGTACACAAAGAAGGGAACAACAACCCAGGGGCCTGCTTGAGGGTAGAGGGTGCGAGGAGGGCAAGGATCAAAAAACTACCTATCACATGCTATGCTTATTAGCTGGGTGATGAAATAATCTGTACAGCAAACCCCCGTCACATGCAATTTACCCATATAACAAACCTGCATATGTACCACTGAACCTAAAATAAAAGTGAAAAATAAAAAATAAATAAATCTTTGTATGCCATAGGACAAAAACCTTATTTTAATACAACCTGAAACAAATCACATAGAAAACAAAAGAACCGAGTTTCAGAAATGGTCAGTCAAATTTACATGAATTGATTTAGAGAAGTTTCAGATAAACCTTCAAACCCCATAAGGTTTATATAAACAAAGACACTAGAGGTTTAAGTGGTGTCATTATAATAATGATGAGTTATACTAAAATGCACAGGTAAATAGCTTTTGACTGTCCCTATTATAGATCATTATTTTCTAATCCTTAGAAAATGTTAATAAGCATATCAGAAATGGCATTCTTTTCTTTTGGCATTCTATCTGCTAAACTCAGAATAGAATTTAAAGCAATTATAATGAATAGATTTATCTCTTTGCAAAGCCAAAGTCATAGATAAATTCTTTTTTGTTGGATTAAGGAATGAACCAATGTTTAACTATTTAATTTTTATATAGAAAATGATACAACAGATGCTGCCAAATTGACATAACAAGTATTATTCTCTTATGATGCTTTTAAAGGCTCCAGATGCATATTTCAAATGAGTAGATGTATTGTTAAAGTTACTGATAGAGCATATGCCAATTATAGCAGCAGTATTAAAAAATATGATTGATGAAATAGGTGCATCTTACAAGAAAATTGCTAGCCTTTTTGGTATCAAAGAGTACATTTTGAAATATGAATGTATTTGAGCACTTGGTATTCAGGATTTTTAGACTAAAACTTCACTTGAATCTTGAGTCAGGATTTAAATTTGTTTTAAAATGCCACACACCATTCCACCAATAGCTTTGATTAAGTAGTAAGAAAGTATGTATTCTCAAATTTTTGATGGAAAGGTTCTCAAAATAATTGTTTCTAGCCAAGTGGCTAAAAAGAAGACTACTGGGAATGATCTCAGAGCTTCTCAGTGGGCCACAATGATTATATGTTTCCAGGAGACATCCTCAGTGACTTTCACTTTCCAGCATTTATCTCAAGGACCTGTATCATAAATCCTCCAAGAATGATCAGAAGTCTTATGCAGAGGAATAATTCAGTCATTCACATATTACTCATCTTATAACATTGAAGATTAAGAACACAGCCAAGAAAGAAGCAGACAATTATTTTAAAATGTTAAAAATGAATTCTACAAGTACTTTATTGTCAGGCCAGAATCACTTGTCCATCAATCACAAGTTACTTAATGTTTATGAACAATTCTAGTCAGCTTGAATGTATAGTGTACCAAGTTTTGAATGTTCTTAGTAAATCTTTAGAAGGTGTCTATGGAGAAGATATTCTTAGAGACAGGTATGCCAGCAACACCAAGAAGAGATAGCAGAGTATGAAGCAAAACAAAAGTATTATTAAAGAACAGACAGAGGACTATGCCATGCTGTAAAAAACATAGTCCCCCTTTCTTTCTTACCCTATTTGGTATTTTTGCCTGTATTTTGTTTCTCTCTCTCTTATTGATATCTTTACTGATATATCAACCACCTACCCTCACACCGTCTCAATGATCCATTGAAATGTGTTTTGCTGAGATCAAGATATGCAGATTGTTGCTAGATACAATGACATTTTTCCAACCCTACTAATTGATTTGTTCTGACCTTTCATTCCACACCACCTAAATGGTCATTCCATTGTTTTATGTTTAGGTTTGTTTTCTGTTTTGTTTTGTTTTCTGGGGCTTTAGATAGATAGATAGATAGATAGATAGATAGATAGATAGATAGATAGATAGATAGATAGACTTTTGCCTTTTTAAAGATTTTCATAACAATTATAAATAGATTAATATCAGAATATTGAAGCAAGTGAAGAAACAATAGAAAGAAATTTAAGTGAATTTTTCTATTTGTAGATCAACTTGGCTTTTCTCCATTCTTTATAGGTCTTGTAATAATCTCCTAAAGATTCACTTAAAGTGTTAATCACGAATAGATTTCTGAAGAAGTCTTTCATTTAATGTCAAAATATGCAATTTGGAGGTATTTTAATCAACCTCTTCAGGCTTTACTTGTTTATTATAAATAGTTCTTAGCACAGGGTTCACTTTATGCCTTTTTGAGGAGAAGGACAACAAATTATTATTGTGTTGCCTGTAAAGCTTTGAGCTAAACTGACTTCCTCTAATATCATTCATTTTGTAGTTGGTAATATGTTCCTAAGATTATAAGTCATATAATTTTCATTGAAAAAATATGTAGCAAGTATGAGAAGAGAATATGATATTCTTCAGGCCTTTCATAATTTATTACATAGTTATAAGACAGATTCTCATGAGAACAGAAGAAATAGATGAAACATTCCTTTTCTTTTATATCATTTCCATGAATAGTGAGGAGTTTTTTCCCATCCTGAGGATAATAAACACAGTAAGCTCCTTTTTAAGATTTTCTGTGGTCCCCCGTATTTGAATGTATGCCTTTGCCGACAATTTGTGTGAAACTAAAGTTGTAACCCGCCAAAATGAGTAGATAATATTCTATACTACCTGAAAATAAAGCAACATACTATTGTAAAAATAACTTAAAAGAAGTTTCAAGAAGCTTAAGACTGTCTTTTGGTTTTATACTCTTTCCTGGTCATGAGATGATGGCTGGGACACCAGTCATCAGTCGGGAGAAAAGGCAAAGAGCAAAATGTGCCAGCTGTTAGGCACCGTTTTTAAAGATGCCTCAGAAACTTTAACGCTTACATCTCACTGATAAGAATCTAGTCACATGGTGACCCTTATCCTCAAAGGAGTTGTGGTCTTTAATTATACACATGCCTACATAGAACGGGTAAATGGCTACAGGATAGGCAAGTAGCAATTTGCCCAATAACACTAAACATGTGTCTCAAGGTTAAGTTTACATAAATTTTTCTATTCATGTTTCACAGTGACCCTCCCTATGAGGTAGATATTGTAATCCTCATTTACAGGTAAGGAAACAGAGTATTAGATGGGTTTAATAACTTGCTTGCAGTAATATGGTTGGTAGGGACTGGAATGAGGAATTGAACTTATCTCTACTTAACACAGTTGCTGAGCTCTCCAGCACTATAGCTCACTGCTTTTGAGCTGATGTTCTCTTGTTGGCTTTCTTTCAGAAAATCAGCACTGAATTCCAAGACAAAATAACTCCTCTTAAAGACATAAAAGAAACCTTACCTGATATACAAATATAATAACCTTAAAAAAATTCACAGACCTGAGATGTTTGTAAAGGCTTTTGAATCTGCTTGCTTTACTTTTTGTTGATTTTATTAAGGAGATAAGTCACCCTGACTCAACCTAATACTGTGAAAGGTATTCAAAGATAGAAAGAACCTGTTTCCATGAAGTGATATTTTAAATACTATGTTTCTAAGAGTTGAGACATTCTGGTTAGCTTTTGTGATAAATAATAATAATAATTCTGGATCAGTTGATGGATAATTGGAGTAGCAGCTGCTATGGGTTGATTAACCCAAAACCCATTCTCAATCCTCTTCTCCTTCCCTTCCTCTACTGTTAGGGCTGAAACAGCTTCGGACTTGCTCTTACAGTCTCCCTTCACACTGTGGGTGCCCAGGTAATACAGTTCTGATCAATGATATACTAAAAGTAGTCTCATGGGAATGTTTCTAGGAAATCTTTTGCTTTCCTGTTAAAAAGAACAGATGCAGCAGGCATCCTCTTTCCTTCTTCTTGCCTGGATTTAGACCCCAAGTTAGAATTATCACAATCATTTGCAACCACAGATATTTAGAGAAATACTGCCCTTGATATCATTGAGTGGCTAAAACAATGCCTACTTTCAGATTTCTTATTTTCTCTATCTACTCTTAATTATGTTGTGTTTTACTTTACTCAAGATGGTTTCTAACAAATATAATTAGCCATGACCTTTCAACAGGGTGCACAACAATCACTGCATTGATTTATTTCAAACATGAACAAAAACTTGGATGTATTGGCTTAGGATGGTGATATAAAAATTTCTATGTAAGCCTTTTGGACCTGGAAAGTAAATGTTATATATCAAATGTAGATAACCACAAAAGAATTACAAATATGGCCCACTACCAAATGATTACTTCGTTTGACAGGATTTTCATGTATAGTCAATGTGAACGTGAGAAAACAACAAAAACTAGATTTTCTTCATAGCATGTTATCAGCTCTTAGCTTTCTAAAATTAAACAAAATAATTGTCTTAGTCTGTTCCAGTTGCCATAACAAAATACTGTAGACTGAGTGACTTGAACTGCAGGAATTTATTTTCTCACAGTTCTGGAGCCTGGGAAGTCTAAGATCAATGTGCTATGTAATTCTGTTCTAGTGAGTCCACTTTTTCTGGCTTATAGATGTCCACTTTCTTACTACATCCTCCCATGGGAGAGGGAGAGAGAACTTCGCTATCTTCTTCTTATAAGGACACTAATCCCCTTATGGGAGCTCCACTCTCATGACCTCATCTAAACCTACTTACTACCTCCCAAAGGCTCCATATCCAAGTGCCATCACAGTGGGGATTAGGGATTCATATATTAATTTCGGGAGGACACATTCAGTCCATAGCACCAGTCTTCTAAAACACAAAGTCTTAACAGGGGTTCTTAATTGACCCATCTTAGAAAGAAAGGAATCCAATGTATTGTCTGTTCACCAGAGGCCTGAGATTAATAATGATTCATCATGCCACTTTTTCTCCTCTCTTTTCAATCTGAGAGTGCGGGTAATGATACTTCTTCTAACTCAAAATTTCCTTTGTCAATACAAAACGAGAGTTTGTAAGCAAAAGGCAAAGAATATTCTTTTGTCTTTATTTATTGATTTTTCTCATTATGATAATTCTTTCACTTTTTTTTTCCATTTCAGATAGAACCTTTGGTTATAACTAAATTTCTCTTCAGCTTTTAAATTATGATACACATAAATAACTAGCCTTATTATTTTAATTTACAAATGTAATTTTTGTAAATTTATACTACATTTGTTCTCATTTTCTGTTTTATGTAGTTCATGTGAATAGTGGTTGAGAACTCAGTAATGAGACCACACTGATCTTGGTGAGAGAAGGATGAGATTTGAATAAAGACAGAGGGGATGACACAGATGGTGAATGTGAATGATATTTAAGAGACAGCATTGAAAGTTCTTGGTAACATATTTTCTGTGGTTATAATGGTGGAGAGAGCAAAGGAATAATTTAGTATATTTCCCAGATTACTGTTTTGCCTGATGATGGAAGGCCTTGACACTACTTTGCCTAGATTTGGGTTAATTTAGATTATCAGTTCAATTTGTAGACATTGTCAGTTTAAAGTATTTGCAGGATTATCTGATAAAGATGTCCAGTAAGTAGTTATGTGGATTTAAGTTGGTAGTTTAGAAGAAACAAAAACCAAAACCAAGAACTAAGCTACGTACCTCAATTTGAAAAGCAGAGCCAAAAAAAAAAAAAAAAAAAAACCCACTGTAGATTAATCCATAGATGTAGATGGATTTTTCCAGAGATAGTGTATAGATTCAGAAAGAGATAAGAAGTTCCCTTGTTATGGATCCTGAGTAACTCCATCGTCTCATAGGCAGATGTGTAGGTAGAGAGCAGAGAGAGTTATATAATAAAAAGCTAAGGGGTGGATTTATTTAAAAAGAAAGAGACCAAAAATATCAAATCCTGCTGAGTATTTATAAAAGGTAACTTCTAAATATTGCCTACTGAATTTGTTCATTAGAAGAACATTGCTTAACATAGCTGGTGGCACAGGCAATAAGGCAACAGAAAAAGGAAAATTATAGCAGT
Source organism: Mandrillus leucophaeus (assembly GCF_000951045.1). NCBI lineage: Eukaryota > Metazoa > Chordata > Mammalia > Primates > Cercopithecidae > Mandrillus > Mandrillus leucophaeus. Next base: position 1,201,424 of record NW_012104087.1, read on the forward strand.
AATAGGGGAGTAAATGTAGGACTACTAGCTAGAGAGAAACAGAGATGAAGGAAATACAAACATTTTAAATTTAAACTTATAATATGCATGTATCTATGCTGAAAAGTGGAACAAATGGGGAGATATTGAAAATGCCAAAGAAAATGGGAATAACGGAGGATTCTTGAAGAGGTAAAAGAGGCTGTGTGTGCTATGTATTGTGGGTAGGGTAGAGAAGGTCTGCATCAGTAATTTTGTGTGCACTGGTATGTTGTGATTAAGAAGTTGAATTATGTCCTTTATCCAAAAGGGCAATATTAAGTATTTTTAATTAAGATATCAAAGATATTTTCTTTATGTTTTTAAAAGATCATTTTAGTTAACAGTAAGGAGAATGAATTAGAGAAAGTAAAACTTGAGGCAAGAACAATAAAGGAAAGTAAGGCAGAGGAAAATGGATAGAGGTAGTAATTGTAGAAATATTAACCTGGGAAGATCAGCAGTGCATAGTATTAATAATCTACTGGTGTTGGGAGTAGAAGGTGAAGTAGATGGAAGATTTAAGGAGGATCTGAAGTTTCTAATATGGCTACCCAATGAAAGCATGATAAAATTAACTGGGAAAAATTTGAAGTTCGAATAAAGCAGTGCCACTTTAAACGTACTTAATTTTGGCTGCCTATGGAATACACTAGAGGAAAAATCATTTAGTTAGTTGAAAAAGTGGCATTGGAAAGTAGACGAACAACAAAGCCAGACACCTCACTATCTGTGGCATTGTGATATAGATGATTGCTGAAAACACCAGGGTGGAAGAGTTTGCCTGGTGAGACTCAGTACAGAGAGAAAATGAGGGTGTTGCATGGAACCTTAAGGAACACTAACATTTAGAGCCAAGTGGCAAAAAGGAAATCAGTCAGCGAGTGAAAATTATACTCAGAGGAGTAATAATTGAACCAGAAGAGAACAGAATCACAATAATTACATGCAATCAAAATCTGTTCAAATGCTAGAGTAAGATCAAGTTATATAATTTTGAAGTGTCCGTTCAATTTGCCACTGGAAGGCCATTTGTGGTCTGAAGTGAAGACTTTTTAGTTGAATGATGAAGGAAAACACCAGATTACATAAGGCTAAGTCATTAACAGTAGAGGAAGTGCAGACAGAGTGCAAACCACTGTTTCAGGACTTCGGTTAATAAAAACAATGAAGGAGAACACAGGAACAGGAGAGGAGTTAGCTTTCTTCTTGTGTTAGGTCATTTTTCAGGACAGTTTCGTGTAACTGCAGAAGCCTGTGTTTACTGTTTTCTGACAAGTGGCACATGCCTCAATATCAGGACCAATGATATTGCCTATTTGTGCTTCCCTCTTCAGATCTATGCTTCAAGTTAACAGTATTGAATTACAGATATTTATGCAATAGTTCAATGAGGAAACTGTGGCCAAAATATTCATAATTTACATGCTATGACTTAAGACATATGCTAGTTTGTTAGTAAAAGAGATTTGTAACTTTCTTCCGGGCTTTCTCTGTAGTCCCACAGGTAACTTAATTTGTTCACCCTAAACAAGATTGAGTATTTTAATAAAGTCTTCACTAGTGCTAAGTATACTGTGATGATGACATTTAAGAAATATCAGTTCTATCGCAGGAAATGATGAGTGTCCTGTAATTACTTGTTTTCATCGATATCTTATTATTTCTGTTGTTGCTTGTTTTCACCTGCCTGTTACTATTTCTACCTATATTAGTGACTGTTTTAGTTTAATTTTTATCTTACTGGGTTACAAGTTAAGTTTAACAATTTTATTTTTGGCCAATTGTGAAAACTAGAAAATCTTTAAATGATTATCTTTGAATATTCCAGCTGGAGATTTCATCCTTGCTCACAAACCTAACTATTCACAACTAAATTGTATCTTGAGATATTTGATATCCATATTGTAGTCCTTTTAAATGCCAGAAGTTCATCACAATGAAAATATTATGCTATTCCTATTTCTTAGAACTATTAATTGCTTATTCATTTTATATTGCTACTTGGAAACTGGTGATATTTTCAAATTAGGTTGAAAGGAGCTAAAATATTTTCTTGGGGTTTTCACACGTTGAAAAAAAAAGGATTTTAAATGTTGTCCATATGTAAATGCATTACATATTTATATATAATATATACTATCAATCATGTATGAAATACATATAAAATATATAATATGTGTGAAGAATGTGTGGCAAAGAACATGTAACTACATATTAATAGTCTAAGAAAAATATTTTATGTTCACTTGAAGTGTAAATAGGGAAATGAAAAATAGAACAATTTATTCTATCATGCCTTTGTGAATAATATTAAAATAAGCCATAAAACAATGCCTTTTCAATGCTAAAATTCTTTGATATTAGCTGAATGTTAATGTCAAACAAAAAACATTTTGGACAGAGATGAAACCTGATTGATTTTCAAGACACATTATATATCTAAACAATGTAAATTCAGATAGAGGTGAAAAGATTCTAGAAGCCATTTACCTCAGGTTGGTTGGTTTGTGTAGAAACTTGACTGTGAGCAGGCTCTGGAGGTCTATGAAGCCCCATCTTGGGCTGACTGTGGAGACAAATGGTTGCAAAGAGGTAGGACAAGGAATTGGGTAGGCCATGACCATTCCTGCTGAAATCACACCAGCTGGGAATTTATTTCTGTTTGCACATTGAGCTTCTCCACGGGCTTTCATTAGTAGAAATAATTTTGCAGGTTCGACTTGTGATAATGGAGCCTCTTACCTCTCCTTCACTGGTAGAAGATTAAGTGATCTCTTCAAGGTCACTCAAGTGAGTTGCAAAGCCAAGCATAGAATGCAGGAAGGACTGGTAACCAATACCCCCTCCCCCAGTTAACTAAAACCACGTTATGCATATATACTGATTTTTTTCATGTGTTTTTCCTTGAAATATGAACAAATTACATGGAGACTCAGGATCCACAGGATTTTAGCTTGAGGAAAACTTTTGAAATCAAGTCCAAGGCCTCTCTTCAGGCAGGAATAATTCTTACATCAGATAAAAGGGAAATGAGCACTTACTTTAATGTGTCCAGGACAGGAAGCCTGGAGGGTTCACAATATTAGAAATATTGCTAGTTAAACCCTTGTTCCTAGAACATCGACCTATCAGACCTCACTTTTCTCTTTAACATAATAATACATACAAACCATTTTCCACCTAGTAACTGTTGGCTGTTTGAACATAGACTCTCCCTGTATAATTTTCTCCTCCAAGTTGAAAATTCCTTATTCTTCCAACTATTCATTAGGTTTTCTGACCAGGAAAGAATATATGGGATTGTTTCTTTCTGTTTTCTGTGCAATATATATTCAAAACTGCAGTCTAGGACTCTCATGAGGGAATACTTAGGGGTGAGAATGGGCATGTAGCCAGTTACACACATATTAAACTCTCACTACAAAAAATATTTTTTCTTTTCATGTGCACTGTTAAATATTTTGCTGCCTGTCAACCTATATTTGTTTGGCTGATTTTATAACCTAAATATAGAAGTTCTTAGCTCTTTTTAATAAATTTAATCTTGTTTGTTTCAGTTTGTATACCATGCTATACCTATTTTTTGAAATACAGTCATGACATTTATTGTGTATACTGTGTTTATATTTTTAAGTCACCTGCAAATTTGGTAAGCTTGACTATTTTTTATACAAGTTGTAGATAAACATTGAAAAGCACCACTATGTTAAGAGTAAAACCTACACACACACACACACACACACACACGCACACACACACAAGGTAGGAATAAAACCACTAGTATTCATTCATTTTCTAAACTTTATGAATTAACCAAATTGCATTTTTGGGTATCCTGTAAGATATCATCTTTTTCATTATCATATTTTAAAATACTTCATAAATGTCATGGCTGAAATTAGAACACACAGAGTCTACTATATGGCCCTGAACTGTTAATCTAGTTAACTTTAAAAGAAGAAATAATAATATTTTTGGTATATCACAATTCTGTGAATAGTTTTGACTTATTTGTTACAACCATTCTCCCAATACTTCTTTAATGTAGATAAGCAGCTACTATAATTTTTATTTTTCAAACAGGCAGACTGGGTCTAAATTCCATTTTCTATAATAAAGAATACCAAAATTATGATTATTTGAAATTATTTTTGGTACTAGTGCTTAGCACAGCACGTATATGATGGTTGAATGACTAAATATACACGTGCTTATAGAATAAATTACCTACCTGTGACAGTATATATAGTAAGGGGGTAAAATAAAAGCTATATATGTCCTCCAACACTTAAGACATAATCACATTGGTGTTTCTCCTATCTTACATGAGTAGGTATGTGTTTAATAGATCATTATGTAATTCAGGAGAGGTTCTCATGCGATTATTGAGCTAATGGGAGCATCATGAATAACAGAAACTCTATATAAATGTACCTTCTACCTAAAGCACTTAGGACTACAAAATTTACCAATATCTCTCATCTTGGCCAAGTGGCCTTCAGTTATAAAGACTGTGAAAAGCCTCTGCAAAGTTAATCAGACGAGGGGTTTCTTTTCATTTTGACTTCTTAACTTTCGTCCATATGTATTGGCGTGCTGAGGTTGATTCTTTAGATTCATAATTTCATAGAATTGATAATATTTATAATGCAAAACAAAGAGGAGAGGAGGAGAATAAGAAGAAATACAAAGAAGAAAATGGGAAGAAACGTGAGACAAAATTCTAGAACTTAGAGGGCTATGTACTAAATGTTTTACATGTCTTATCTCTTTTTATCTTCAAAAAGCCTATCTCTCATTCTTACTTTTTCTACTTTCCATGCCCTTTCATTTTAATCTTGTTAGTTACATAATTTATACATTCAGCAATCACATATGTCTGTGATAAGCACTAGTAACAAAAAATTAATTGAAACTAATCGTAACGTTAGTACTCTTTATTACAGAAAATGGACTTTAGACAGTCTACATTATAGGAACATATAGCTTGTACTTCCATTCTGTGACTTTTGCCCCAGCCTTTGAAATCTGCCGTTAAATGTATTCACAACTCACCACAGTCCTCTCTCTGGACAAAGGATAAAGTGATCTAAAAATACTACTTCTAGTGGTATTGCCAATCCTACTGAAATTAAAAAAACTAATCTTTAATGGCCTAAGGTCACAAAATAATATCTTTTCTGGATTCTTACCATGCTGGTATAGGAAAAGAGAAAATAGTTTGAATCATTAATTTACGATGAGCTTATGCTTGAAGAAAATTGAAGAAGGGCAGAGGTACCAGAGAGTTGAGAGCATTGGAGATTGGGTAGTGCCACAGATGAACTGCAGAATTCAGGCAAGGTGGAGAAGGGAACTACAAGTTTGGTTGAAATTTATCTAAGGCTCTAAAGCCAGAGAAGGAGGCCAGTAGCAGTCTGCTACAGTGGGAGAAAATGGAAGACCGTAGAATCTCAGGTCTCGGTGAGATCATAGTACCCACATAATGGCTTGAGGGATGAGGATGATTAGATGGTTGTTCCCAGAGAGTAGCATATTGAAGTTTAAGATATTTGACCTGCATGCATTCTGAATAATGAACAATCAAGGAGTGTTCGGAAATGTAAATGAAGACAACCAGATCTGAGGAGGTCAAATAACTAAAAGACGTGTGGATGTTGAAATAACATGTTGCTGAGTTGACATTCTGACAAACTTTTCTGTCTATGCTTTTGGTTTGGTAGGTGTGGTAAATGAGAGCCTCCACTGTGGGGGCAGCATTAGAAGTGGCATCTTCATGGTGGAGTCCATGTTAGGTGGAGCAAGGAGATGGTGATGGATGATGATTATAATAATGATAAAGATGAGAGTTAACATTTTTGGTAGACTTTCTGTGTATTAGGCTCTGTCCTAATTTCTCTGCACATATTTACCCATTAATCCTCACAATACCTTGTGAGGTGAATGCTATCATTATCCCAATATATACATGAAAGTTTAAGTTGCCCAAACTCATGGAGCTAGTAAATAATAGAACACAGACTTGAAAACAGAAAGACTAATTTCAGAACATGCATTCTTAAGCTCTATGTGCCCTGGTGACAGAATGGTCAGAGAAAAGATTGTGAAGATAGTATATTTGTTAACAAGGTATAGAAAATTTCAGAGTGCACACTGGGAAGGGTCGAAGGTGAAGAAGCACAATGGAAATAGGCAAGAAGGAGGCTCAGAGCAGTAAGATTGTGATTAGGGATGTGAGGTGCTGAGTCACCTTGCCCTGGAGAGGATCTCTGCTCCTTTGAGGGTACAGAGAAAAGATGAACACTGTTCCTACCAGGAGCTCTTGTGTTTTGTGTCATTCTTCATTTGGTAATGGAATATGCCTTTGAATCTTCCACTATGGACATAGGCTCAAAGCAAGGGTTCTTACACATCCTTGTTGAGGATATGGTGAAAGCTTTGCACTTTATCTCTAGGAAGAAAACTCACAGACGCATAAATACAGATGGACAATGTTTGTTCTCCAAAGTTGTAGGAGACCTGCAGAAGGCATATGATTTTAGAAGGGTCATATAGGAATGTAGGGACTGGACAATATTTCCCAGTGCTCTTTATAAGACAGGGAGGGCCCTATGTGGTGAACACAGAGATATGGAGAGAATAAAATGTATGAATGTTAACAAGAAGGAAGTGAAATAAATCCAGCAAAATTGTATGAACTGCTTCTCTATGACCTCACAAATTTTATTAGTTCCATAAAACTCATGACACATTTGCTGTGATTGAATTTCCCTGTGGAGGCAAATGGGAGCGGACAGAGCTTCACTTTTGGTTGAAGGTGTTGCAGCACAAAGCAGGCTGCTCTCATTCCATATCAGAACAGAAAACGGTGAAAGTTAGGCACACATATTGTGGGTGGGGCATTTTAGTGCCCCAGGCCCTGAACCGAAAGTTTGGTTGAAATTTATCTAAGGCTCTAAAGCCAGAGAAGTTCTCAAGTGACATTTTTGTCACATGCACAAACTGGCATATTGGAAAAATTGTTTCCCTGTTATTTCAGGGTCTTCTTGGACTCTCTGAAACATATCCACATAGCTTGGGCTAAAGTCTTGATCTGCAAAGATGTTTCTCTAATACTAAGCTGACTTCAAATAATGAAAGTGTGACCTTAATCAATCACCAGCAGTCTCTCCAGTATACAGGAATCCAGGGATTTCTGTCAGTTTTCTTTTGTGTGTGTCTGTTTTTCTCTCATGCTTCACTGAAGATTGAACAAGTTCAATATGAAGCCACTGCCTATACAGACTTGAGCACTAAGCGTGTCTTTCCTGTCATGCCAATTCTCTGCTGTTACCATTCTGCTCCCTTTGATGTGGAACCTGTGCTACAGGCATTCTGAGGGAGAATGTTCTGTGGGAAGCTTGAAAGTTAGGCCACCTTTGCTTCCCAGAGAAATGCAAAGCCCCAACACACACAGGGCTGAGTCCAGTTTTCTTCTGCTGGTAGAAGGGGAGTGTCATTTCACAGACCTTTGTCTGCCTGATGTTGCTGAAGAAGCAAACGTCCTCAGAAAGAGCACTGTGATGTCACTGACCTCAACTGGTTTTGAAGAAACTGTAGCTTCCAAGGCATTTTTGAGTTACCAGATTGAAACCTACATGTATTTCTCTCTCTCTCTTTTTTTTTTCTGACAAAGAACTAGAACATACTTATTAGAAATGACTAGGGACCAAATTATATAGACTTCTGTACAATATTTTAAACAAATATTAAATATCCTCCTCTTAAGGGACATAGGAGATCCAAAGGTCAAACAAATTAAATGACCTAAATTAAAGAGAATTAGAAATATGAACTGTTTAGTTGGACGGGCCTTAATTAACTATTGAAATCAAGGCAGTTGGAATATAAAAGTGAATTTGACACTCTCATTGGCCGCCACTAAGTTTACATTCTATCTATGAACAAAGATACAAAGATAAACACAATGCTGAATTTAAAAAATGCTACTTATTTAAAAAAATAAAATGTACATGCAAATGTATAATTTACCTGACTATCCGTATATGGACTTTAAAAAATAATTAACACAATAAACTATCTGCTAGATAATAAACCTGGAGATACTCCCAGACTCCTGAGTTCATTTGGCTTACCCCCTCAAATGCAATTTCTGGGATCACCAAAGTGATATGAGTTGAGAACTGAGCAAAACATTTAGTCTAGAGGTGCCCAGATGTGGTAGACAGACTATGGAAATGACCCCCAAGGAGCCATGACTTTGTATAATCCCCCACCTTGAGTGTGCATGGGACCTGTGAATACAATAAGGTGTCACTTCCATAATGTTAATCATGTTAATTGCATGGCAAAGTGGAAGGGATTTTACAGATATAATTAAGATCCATAATAAGTAGACTGAGTTAATCAAAAGGGAGAGTATCTTGGATGGGTCCAACCTAATCAGGTAAGTCCTTTAAAAGAGGAGCTGGAGCTCTTTCTGAATTCAGGAAGATTCTTTTGTTGGTCTTGAAAAATTAACCGACATGTGAGAGGAAGTCACCTGGCAAGGACTTGAGGCTGGCCTCTTGCAGTTGAGGGTGATCACTGGCTCACAGAAAGAAAATGGAAACGTCATTAATGCAACTTCAAGGAACTGAATTCTGACCAAAACATGGGATCTTGGAAAAAGACTCCGAGTTCCAGAAAGGACTGTAACATGACTGATACCTTGATGACAGCCTTGTGAGACCTAGAGCAGAGGCTTCAGCTAAGCCATACCTGGATTCGTCACTCACAGAAACTGAGAAGTAGAAAATACATTTTGTTCTAAGCTGCTGAATAGTAATTTGTGGTACAGTAATAGAAAACAAATACACCAGAGTCAATCAATTAACCAGGTAGTGAACATTTATTGAATGGTTACTTTGTATAGTAGCTATCCCTATTTAGAAAGCTCTGGAAAAGAGGGAAAAGAGTAATTTAAGACAACCTCAGTTTATTCATAAGGGGGGCAAAGATCCCTTTAAAGTCTTGCAATGCTGAGGGCTGTGAATGGCAGTTGGCTGGCTCTTTCCTTGGGTATAACAATTAATGGTATACTAGGACATTTTAGTTGCTTCTAGAAGTGTTATATAGATTCTTGATTTTCTTTTAATAAAATACTTTAAAGACAATACATGATAATAAGAGACATAATAGTTAACAACTATAGAGGCCTTACAAATTCCAGGGCACTGGGCCAAGTATATTATCATGAATAGGTCATTTCATTTTCATAGTAACAATATAAGATCAGCACTATTATTTTCTATATGTTACACAAGTTGGATATTAAGATATGAAGTACATTAAGTTGCCCAAATTCACACACAAAAATATGGAATTCCAACTCAGTTTTGTGAATTTAAAGCTGGGGTTTGGACCACATCTGTGACTCTTGAAGCTGGAGTCTCCTTGCCATTTTGCTGACTGCATCTACTTAATTCAAAAATATTACAAAATATATGCAAACTATAAGAGTGATTGTTATAACACCTCTATCCTCTTTATGTAAAGTGCATGCCTGCTATAATTTTGGTTGTTATGTCTATAATGCAAAAAATGTATGTGAATCATTTAAAATATTAAATTTCATGGTAAGTAGTTTGCATTAGTTTCCTTTCAAAATATTGCTATTTCTGATAACATAAGAAAAGAGACTTCAAAAGGAAAACAAATATAATATAGATTAATATAAGTGATGCAACACAGTGTTAATGACTATTGTATCTATATTCTATAGTTCTATAGGGAAAATAATATCTAGGACCATAGTTCTCAAGCTTCATAGAGTATGAATTCTTTTTGAGATCAATGAAACATATAGACTCTTCCGTCAGAAAAATAGACATATACATGAAGTTTCTGCACACAATTTCAGCAGGACCTTGTCAACTATTCATTGCTTTAGGCTTAGAATTACTAGTCCAAGAGAAATGGTATTTGCTGCAAATTGTCAAAATCATAGCTATAAATTTTGTCTTAATTTATCCATTGATAATTGCTCAATGATTTTAAACTATGAACTTAAAAAAATCTTAGTGTTTCCATATGTATTAGTTCATTCTCACATTGCTATAAAAAACTGCCTGAGACTAGGCAATTTATAAAGAACAAAGGTTTAATTGACTCACATTTTCACAGGGATGGGGAGGCAACAGGAAACTTACAATTATGGTAGAAGGGGAAGCAAACATGTCCTTCTTCACATGGTGACAGGAAGGGGAAGTGCTGAACAAAGGAAGAAAAGTCCCTTATAAAACCATCAGATCTCGTGAGAACTTACTATCATGAGAACAGCATGCAGGTAACTGCTCCTAGGATTCAATTACCTCCCATCAGATCCCTTTCATGACACATGGGAATTATGGGAACTACAATTCAAGATGAGATTTGGACAGGGACACAGCCAAAGCATATCACCATATATGAAAAAAAAAATGATATGTTACCTACACATTTCATAGCATCTTGGTCATTCTAATATTCATTCCATAATTATTTTCTATACAATGCCCTGTCTCATGTTGTAGGATGCAAAGATTAACAAGGCAATGTATAATACTTGCCTTTAAAGAGATCTCATACTAGTGCGAGAGGAAAAACAAAACACAAACAATTGGAAATAGTAGAATAAATGGCATTAGTGAATTTTACAGAATATGATATTAGACCAAAGCAAATGGACTGCTCAGTTCTCCCCAGGTAACACAGCCTATCCTAGGAGAATTCTGTTGGCACTTGAGCTGAGCCCTGATGATGAGTAGGAATTTCCTAAGGGATACAGAGCAGGAGGAAATGACAGCTGAAGAGCAGAGGAGAATGTAAGAGTAACAGAGGATCCATTTGAAGCAGCAAGAGATGAGCCTGGAAGTCAGCAAGGCCATAAAACCGATAGTCTCTTATGTCCCATTAAGAATGTTAAACTCCAATACACGCAATAGAAAATAATGAATGTGATCAGATTTATTCTTTTTAAAATTAATTAATTAATTAATTAATTTATTTATTTATTTATTTTGAGATGGAGTCTTGCTCTGTTGCCCAGGCTGGAGTACAGTGGCATGATCTTGGCCCCTGCATCCTCCACCTCCTGAGTTCAAGTGATTCTCCTGCCTCAGCCTCCCAAGTAGCTGGGATTACAGGCACCTGCCACCACATCCAGCTAATTTTTGTATTTTTGGTAGGATGGGGTTTCACCATGTTGACCAGGGTGGTCTCGAACTCCTGACCTCAGGTGATCTGCCCACCTCAGCTTCCCAAAGTGCTGAGATTACAGATGTGAGTCACCATGCTGGGCCCAGATTTACTCTTTAAAAAATATTCTGAATAAAAATGTAAAAGATGATTGGAAGGAAAAAAGGAAGACTGTAGTAAGGAGACAAATTTAGAGACTCTCCCAATAGTCTAGGCAAAACAAAACAAAACAAAAAGATGGCTTTATTCAAGACAGTGGCAATATTGATGAAGATGAAGAGATGATGATACATGTATTGGAGAATATTTAAGAAGTAAAATTGGTGAAATTTGGTTGGAGAGTGTGAAGTTGAGGTAAGTTTTTGGCCTTGCTGAGTTCAAGTGAGTATCACCAACATAGTGGGAGAAACTGAGTTATAATCAAAGGACAGCTGGATGAAGAAAAGGGATATAATTTTTAGCTGATAACACGTTTTATTTCATTTGTGGCAAGGTCTACTAGACAGTCTGATTTATAGGACCTGTGGCATTGGAGAAGACTCTGATCTGAATACCAAAATTTAGGACTTGAGGATTTAGCTGATCCAATGGGCATGGATTAAATCATTCTGAGAGAGTATACAGAATGAGAGAAAGGGCATGAGCAACCAACCCTAGAGGACACCAGCATTTAAAGGGGAGATAGCATAAAAGCAGCCGAATATGTAAACCAAAAGCAGCCGTCAGAAACATGGTGGAGTTGTTAAGAGTAAGATCAAGTTGAACAAGAGAAAATTTCAAAATTGAAGAAAAGGTAAATTTTAGCATATGCTGCAGAGAGTTTGATTAAGTTAAGGACTAAAGGGTATCCACTGATTTGTGTGTTATGGTATTTCTGTATTTACTTCCAGTCACCACTCTCCTTTGCAGCATTGCTTGGACAGACTTAACGTTTCCCATTCCTTGTTTATGTGCATTGGGTAAAGCTGACTGTACCTCAGGATCCAGGGGTAAGGCACACGGCTTAGCCCGATTCAACAGCATGTACGAGCCTCCTGATCATAGTGCAAGGATTGGTTCAGGGAAGGCACATAACACAAGTTAGGCTAATCAAGGCCAATAAGGTAATATTTCCTGGACTTTTTTTTTTTTTTTTTTTTTTAAACTATAGGAAAATTTCTGTTTCTGGTTAGGTACAGAGTACATGTGGGAACTGGAGCTGATTCTGTCATATTGTGACCATGTTCACCCTGGTAATGAAGCCAATGCTGAAGAATCTTACTTGGGAAATGGAAGGAAGACACACTCTAGCTTGAAGCTAAGCTCAACCATAACGTTTAGTTACATGATCTGATGTATTCCTTTTGAACCCTTGAAGGAAGGTAGGGGTGTTGGTTCTCTTAGAATAAGTATACCTTGCCTGAGCACGGTGGCTCACACTGGTAATTCCAGAACTTTGGGAAGCCAAGGCGGATGGAAAACTTGAGGTCAGGAGTTCGAGACCAGCCTGGTCAACATGATGAAACTCTGTCTCTACTAAAATTACAAAAATTACCCAGGCATGGCACACACCTGTAGTCCCAGCTACTTAGGAGGCTAAGGCAGGAGAACCGCCTGAACCTGGGGTGGTGAAGTTGCAGTGAGTCGAGATTGTGCCACTGCATTCCAGCCTGGGCAACAGACTGAGACTCTATCTTTTTTTTTTTAAAGCATACCTTTAATGCGCTGATTTTAGATTTCTCTAAAGAAAACAAATTTATTTTTTTCATTCATTCAAAGAGCATACACTAAGAATCTACCATGTTCCCTGCACATTTCTAGACAGTAAGGATAGAGACCGTAGCAGTAAGTGAGACAATGCCTTTATTTCCCTGAGACATACATTTGAATGAGAGATACCGAAATCAACGTAAATAAATACACATGAACACATGCATAACATAATTCAGAGTATAATAAGTTCCATAAAGAAAATAAAGAAGAATAAAAATTAACATGATTGTATGTGTATTCAAGGAAGAAAAGACAGGGAGGTCAGGAGAGAGAGAATTGCCTCACATACTGTCAGTGAAAGGGAACATTTTATTAGAAAACTAAAGGGTTGAAATTCAC
>NW_012104087.1:1214802-1218076 GCF_000951045.1 Mandrillus leucophaeus
ATTTATAGGACCTGTGGCATTGGAGAAGACTCTGATCTGAATACCAAAATTTAGGACTTGAGGATTTAGCTGATCCAATGGGCATGGATTAAATCATTCTGAGAGAGTATACAGAATGAGAGAAAGGGCATGAGCAACCAACCCTAGAGGACACCAGCATTTAAAGGGGAGATAGCATAAAAGCAGCCGAATATGTAAACCAAAAGCAGCCGTCAGAAACATGGTGGAGTTGTTAAGAGTAAGATCAAGTTGAACAAGAGAAAATTTCAAAATTGAAGAAAAGGTAAATTTTAGCATATGCTGCAGAGAGTTTGATTAAGTTAAGGACTAAAGGGTATCCACTGATTTGTGTGTTATGGTATTTCTGTATTTACTTCCAGTCACCACTCTCCTTTGCAGCATTGCTTGGACAGACTTAACGTTTCCCATTCCTTGTTTATGTGCATTGGGTAAAGCTGACTGTACCTCAGGATCCAGGGGTAAGGCACACGGCTTAGCCCGATTCAACAGCATGTACGAGCCTCCTGATCATAGTGCAAGGATTGGTTCAGGGAAGGCACATAACACAAGTTAGGCTAATCAAGGCCAATAAGGTAATATTTCCTGGACTTTTTTTTTTTTTTTTTTTTTTAAACTATAGGAAAATTTCTGTTTCTGGTTAGGTACAGAGTACATGTGGGAACTGGAGCTGATTCTGTCATATTGTGACCATGTTCACCCTGGTAATGAAGCCAATGCTGAAGAATCTTACTTGGGAAATGGAAGGAAGACACACTCTAGCTTGAAGCTAAGCTCAACCATAACGTTTAGTTACATGATCTGATGTATTCCTTTTGAACCCTTGAAGGAAGGTAGGGGTGTTGGTTCTCTTAGAATAAGTATACCTTGCCTGAGCACGGTGGCTCACACTGGTAATTCCAGAACTTTGGGAAGCCAAGGCGGATGGAAAACTTGAGGTCAGGAGTTCGAGACCAGCCTGGTCAACATGATGAAACTCTGTCTCTACTAAAATTACAAAAATTACCCAGGCATGGCACACACCTGTAGTCCCAGCTACTTAGGAGGCTAAGGCAGGAGAACCGCCTGAACCTGGGGTGGTGAAGTTGCAGTGAGTCGAGATTGTGCCACTGCATTCCAGCCTGGGCAACAGACTGAGACTCTATCTTTTTTTTTTTTTTTAAAGCATACCTTTAATGCGCTGATTTTAGATTTCTCTAAAGAAAACAAATTTATTTTTTTCATTCATTCAAAGAGCATACACTAAGAATCTACCATGTTCCCTGCACATTTCTAGACAGTAAGGATAGAGACCGTAGCAGTAAGTGAGACAATGCCTTTATTTCCCTGAGACATACATTTGAATGAGAGATACCGAAATCAACGTAAATAAATACACATGAACACATGCATAACATAATTCAGAGTATAATAAGTTCCATAAAGAAAATAAAGAAGAATAAAAATTAACATGATTGTATGTGTATTCAAGGAAGAAAAGACAGGGAGGTCAGGAGAGAGAGAATTGCCTCACATACTGTCAGTGAAAGGGAACATTTTATTAGAAAACTAAAGGGTTGAAATTCACCCAACAATCTCTCGATCTTCAGGAAAGGGACCTTCCCTTACCTCTTTCCTAACCCATACTCCCAGGAAAATTTGAAGGAACATCAGTGTTTCTCTTTTAGAAACTCAGACCCAACTTTAAAAACTATTTAACTGTGCAATATGAATTGCACCTGAAGAAGCATCTAAAGGATTTGGTTGAGGCCATTCTGAGTTTTATGACCTTAAATGATAAATGCAATATTAATCTTAAAAGATATCACCTGAGTTGGACAGACTTTGGAATGAATACTCCGTGAAAGGTGAATATTCAATCCCAGTCTTCGGATTTTGTTTTTTAACATGTTTCTTTAAAGCCGGGTTAAAGAGGATGGCCAGCCATAGGCTCACACGAAAAGGCTGTCTTGGCAAGGAAAAAGACCCTAAGCTGTGTCCCTTTCATCCGTCTTTACAATTAAAGTGAGGTTCAGCAGATACCTTGAGGAAAGATATTAAATTGCAGATTGTGCAGTTTTGTTGTGCCTGCAATTTCCCAATGTTGCTAGTAAGAAGCTGAGAAGGCCCTTAAAAGCCTTTGTGCTTGGCACCTGCAGAAATCTAATTTCTGATGAATAGGGCCCTAATTGGGTCAATTATTCTATTATACTACACAAGAGTACTTCAAACTGCTGCTTCAGTAAGGAGAGGCGCTTCAGTCTCCCCATTGGTGTTCTCCAATTTGAGCAGAACTCAGAATCCTGAATTTAACTTTTACTTTCCCAGCATCAATTTTGTCTTTCCAATCTCAGTTTATCATATACAAGTCAACTGCCGAGTTTAAGTGAAATTACTCTTTCACCTCTGATACCATAGGTTAGATAACAAAGGAGATTGTTTTCACTCCTATAAAAATTGTTTCTCATATATTTACAAATATATGAGGCAACTACTTTAGAACAATGTATTCAAAGGGGTAATAGTCTTTTGATTAATTATTATCTTTGGGAAGAAAGAACAAAGAGAAGGGAAGTGGAGTTTGCATTTTATTTGTAGATTGTATTATACTTTTGCACATATGTAAGACTCTAATTCTATTTCCTTATTATTTCAAAGGATTGCACCAGTTTCTTCTTCATAATCACCTATAACTTGTAAGTTAGCAAGTAAAATAGAATTTTGAATCTGACACATGATGACACTTATAGACTCATTATTTTAATGAGATTTATTACTTAGACATTTCCTTTATGCTGAACGTTCTAATTTGTGACTTAAAAGAGAAACTTTTAAAAATTAGTATGAATACTTTCATTGATGAGTTTGTTTATGGGAAGATGGAATTATGCTGTTAGTGGCTATTTATTAAAACTACTGCACTACCGTGCAATAACTTGTACCCTATGAAGAAGCTTTTTCTGGGGCCTGGGTGGAGTAGAGGAGATGTCATCTTAGCTTTTGTAAGAGGCCAAAGAGACTCACATCACTTTTAAGAAATTAAATTCAATAATGTATTTAATGAGATATTTTATAATAGACTCCACGTTTAGTGTTTGGCATATATAAAAAACTCAAAACATTAATTTTCTTCTTTTTCTTAAGCTATGCCAAGGATTAGTTCCTGATGTTGGCATAACAGAAAATTGAACAGTGAAAAGATAAGTAAGACATAGTCTTTATTTTTAAGTAGTTTGTGGTCTAAAAAGAGATTAAAAATTGCATGCTTGGCCGGGCG
>NW_012104087.1:1218309-1223426 GCF_000951045.1 Mandrillus leucophaeus
TGCATGCTTAATTGTAATATAAAGTATTCTATG
Source organism: Mandrillus leucophaeus (assembly GCF_000951045.1). Taxonomy (NCBI): domain Eukaryota; kingdom Metazoa; phylum Chordata; class Mammalia; order Primates; family Cercopithecidae; genus Mandrillus; species Mandrillus leucophaeus. The sequence goes on from NW_012104087.1 coordinate 1,218,343, forward strand.
GTGCATATCATCGGGGGTACAAACAAAGAGCCAGGAGGGCTTTAAAAAGTCCCATGAAAATGGGTATATGAGTACACATATTTGTGTATGAATGTGTTTGTTTCCATTTTGTATCATCTTGGTATATTCATTTTGCAAATGTTGAGCAGATGCATGTATGGACTTACAGATATCAATTCTGTATCTTTTCTAAGGTATGCATTGATAATTCCCATGCACTACACTGGAATGAATTTATCTCTGCTTGCTCTGAAAACCATGAGTCTAGCAAGGAACATAGTTTGGTTGATTTTACAGTAAGTTAGAGGGAATAAAAATTAATATGCAACATTTTATGGCTTCTTTCAAGAGGGGCTTGGAAGAAATCATATGACTAGTGCTTTATGGGAGTTCTTGGTGTGTTAGCTTCCCTATAGAGACAGTCAATTGTGATTAACTCTTCTTCGTCAAAAAATTTTGAAAGTTTAGGGTTTTTATTTTTAAGTTTTTTTCATTAAATTCAATTAAGTATCATAATACCTTGTGATATTCTCTCATAAACATATTAGCCCTCCTCTTTTAGGTAAAACAATATTTTAACTGTATTTTGCACTTTCCCCATTATCATATGTGGTTCTTTGCTGTCTATTATTATTTAGTTTTGCAACTCCTTTAAACTATTACCTTACCAGAGAAATCTCATTACCTAATTGGTCATGCATTTAAATAAGTATTAGAATATTTGTTACATCTGCCATTGAAATAAATAAATTCTGGAGGTGATTTACGACAACTATGTGTTACATATCTGAGGTATTCTACATAAGAGTTCTCAGTGAATTCATATGAATCTCTGAAAGAGTATCAACATCCACATTTTAAAGAAGAAACTGAGGCCCAGAGAGATTAAGTTACTTGTTCAAGTTCATGCAGTTAATAAGTGAGCATGTTCATTTTGTCTGGGTCCAAAGTCCTTGTCCTTTTTGACATTCTACTCAGCTTCAGTCCCTAAATTACTGCCTTTTATTATATCTACTTGCAGAATCATACCATTTTAGAAAGTCTGACATGCTTTACTGAAGAATTCCCTTTGAATATTCATTCCCACAAACTTAGAAAGAGTGGCTTAAAGATTAACTTTTTCCTATCATTTTTGAAGCTCAAACTTCAATGTAATGTTGTTCCCAAAATAAGTGGAACAGATATGGCTTTGATCATTAAATATGTTTCTTTGAAGATATAAAGTAAGAGGAGGCATGCCTCCTTCAGGCAAAGAAGTTTCTCCTACCATTCTGAATATAGCTGAGCAGATTGGGTCAAACATGCTATTGGCTTGAAATGCTCATTTCTAGACTTCAAATGCTACTGCCACTCAATCACCTCTCCTGCCTTCAGTCAGTGAGTCAGAGTCAGTCAGTAATTTTGTGAAAGAAGAAACAGTCTTTGCCTTCAGGGAGCTCTTAATCTCTTAGATGAGGCCAGGCATGCACGCAAATACTTATAAGGCAGAATGTGAAGCAAAACTCAAGAGGCAAAGTAAGACTGATGGGAAATGTGAGAAGCAGAAGAAAGTATCATAAAACAGAATGTCCTCTAATATTTTTTGACTATAAATGTCATGAGGGCTGGGACCGTGTCTGCTTATTAATGATTATGCCCTGACATACAGTTCAATGCCTGGCACATAGGATATTCACTATGTAAAATTAGTTGAATACATAGATAACCCATTATGCATGCCCATAATGTCCAGGAAAGTGAGGAGACCCAGTCCCTTAGCCAATTATTCGTGCACACAGAGTCCAGAGTAAGGTGCAAAATGTATCCTTTCTTCCCTTATCAAGTCCCAGTAGCCATGTAAAGTTCATCTCAGATAAGTATCCACAAATTCTCTTCACACTCTTTGATCTCTTCCTCTTGTTCCTTAAGATTTCCTTGATATTTTCTGCCCCCTCTCCACTGCCCTCCTCTATAATGGAGTGACGGGGTCTTCACATATTTCCTAAGGAAGTTTTCTATCTTTTAAATTGTTCACAATGAAACATCCTGAAAGGTAAGTAAAATGTTTTCTTGCCTATTACTGACTTCCTTTCAAAGCATTACTCAGATGTGCTATTATGGGAATAAAGTCTTTTTCATTATTTTCTATTGTGTTAGTAAGATCTCCCCCTGGGATGGAAGAGGGGAGAAAAAGACCTTGAGAGCATTTCTGCGGCAAGGGGGTGAAGGTGGGGCAAGATGGCTTTTCCTCATCTACTAGCATGAATGAACACTGGTAGAGAATCTCTTGACACAGTGGAAGGGAAGGGATTCTTGGTAGAGAGAATGGGATATGCAGAGAAAGGGATTTGTATCTCTTGGTGCGTGTTTGGTGAATGGCACACTCGTTCTGCTGGAGTCTACATATAGTAGTAATGCACTCAAGTTGCCAGTAAGGAGAGCATCCACTTTTTCATCTTCAGAGCTTCTAACCTTTGATGTCCTGCCCCAAATCCTCTCTATCAGCTCTGAGTTCACCTGCAGCTGCAGCAGACCATTATGAAGGAGTTGACAGCTTTCACTACTAGCACCCTCTGCCTGAAGGCCTTCTCAGGGGCCAAAGGAATTTCTTCAACCCAAATTCTGGCAAAAAGAAAGGTGAGAAAGGTTGTATTTAATGCATCTGAGAACAACCTTCAGCCAACATAAGACAAAACTTGGTGGCTAAACGCCTCATCTTTCACCTTTGTGTAACAATTCTAAAGGGTGGTTTACATGATTTCTTCAAGTGTCTCGAGAGGGTTGAACCCTGTAGAATGGTCATAAACACATTTCTTATTGTCTTTGTGTTTTCTGTAGCCAAACTCTTCTGCAGGGACTGCTTTGAGAGGAAATTAAACTAAAACACCACCCTAAAATGTATTATTCACCTAGCCTTTATTTTCCTTAAGAAAAGAAAGAATTTTGTGTATGTAATTGTATATCACACTTTGAGATCTTTTCTTCTTCTTCCTTAAGACCCCGTGGATCTTTTCTGCCCTCTCTCCACTACCTCCTCTATAATGGAGGGACAGAGGCATCAGATATATATATCTGTATTTGAATCAGTCCTCTTTCTGTTCTTTTCCGCCCCCCCCCCCCAATTTCTTTTCTTCTATCTCTGGTCATTGTTACCATTACGATACCCTTGCTTTGCTATGTCTTCAATTTTTCTCTTTGTTGGTTTCTTATCAGTTTACTCAAGCCACTTCTAGGCAAGAAAAGCAGAAACATACACACACACACACACACACACACACACACACACACACACACACACACACTCTAAAGCCTACTTCCTTTGATTCTGACCACACCAAAGGCTTCACTTTTATCTTTTCCATGTCCTTCTAGTGTCTTGAAGGAACAATCTACATATTTGTCTCAACTTTTCCGACACCATTTTGCTTCTTGATTTGCAATAATCTAATAATCCCTACAACTGATTGAGCATGTTTTTTGAAAAGTTACCAAAAACTGCCAAACTGGAAAATCTAAGATTTCCTCTCAAATCTCATCTCATGCAATTTCTTAGTGTCATGTGGCATTATGAAACATCCTTTTTTCCTGAATGGTTTTCTTTTGCTAATGTTATACCCATTAATCTTTCCTGGTGTTTTCCTCCTTCTTGGCGCTTCCAATAATCTCTGCTTAGTGATTCCAATCCCTTCAATGTCTTTATCCTGATATTGTTGATTTACAATGTCTTTCACTCCTGAAAATTAGATTCCTTAAATGAATTGGCATGAAATTAAATTTTTTATCTTCTTTCCAAACCAAAACATTATTCATCCTCGAGGTTTTCCTATAGTGGTTGATAGCATTACTGACTCTGCTCATTAAACTAACAGCTTTCAGAATCTTTCTATATCCGTTCTGCTTGGTCACCACATCCTGATGGCTACCATTTCTCATCATTCTACTTGTGGAATTGTTTGAGTCCTACTCCACTATCACATTTCTGCTTCAACTTCTTCTACTACTTCTTTGGCCTAACCTCCTAAAAGATTTTCCTGATTCTAGTCTCTTTCCTCTCCAATAATTTTGTTTAGTATGCTAGAGATTACTAACGCTAGTAGAGCTAACACATGAGTATGATAATCTTGTAGTTAATTTGTCAGATGAACACTGGTAGAGAATCTCTTGACACAGTGGAAGGGAAGGGATTCATAACTTCATAACTCTGTCCTAACTTCATAACTCTATCCCCAACTTTGTTGCTATTTTTCTCTCTTTCTTTAAGATGAATTTTGAGTCATAGCTGCTGTATTAGTTCATTCTCAGGCTACAAATAAGGACATACCTGGACTGGGTAATTTATCAAGAAAAGAGGTTTAATTGACTCACAGTTCCACATGGCTGGGGAAGCCTCAGGAAACTTACAATTCTGGTGGAAGGGGAAGCAAACAAGTCCTTCTTCCTATGGTGACAGCAAGGAGAAGTGCAGAGTGAAGTGGGGGAAAAGCTCCTTATAAAACCATCAGATCTCGAGAACTCACTATCAGGAGAACAGCATGGAGGTAACCACTCCCATGATTCAATTACCTCTTACCTTGTCCCTTCCATGAATCATGGGGATCGTAGGAACTACAATTTAAGATGAGATTTGGATGGGCACACAGCCAAACCATATCAGATACTGTATTTGAAATCACCTAGTTCTTTCATTGCAGACAATTATCAAATGATTTTGAGTTTTAACATGTTTACTAGTAGAAAAACGTGCTTTTTAAATTTTGATTTCCTAATGTTATAGATGATTTTCTAATTTATTCATTTTCAGATTATTCTGCTTGATATCATAATAGGTAGAAAAGAATGGTCTTTAGGATATCTGTTCGTTTTTTACGGTATGAAATTTAAGTTGAGTTGCTAAGTGACTTCCTACTTTTACCCTTCAGTAGTAACCCCAACCTTCTTGGCAAGAATAAAGGCAAAGAGGACCTGATAAATAGCATACTTCAATGGATTTGAGCCCAGACATCAGCCTTTTCCTGGTGCATGTTTTACTCTAAGCAGAGACGTAGACTAGCAAGGGGAACCAGAGAGGGAATTGAATCTACAACTTTTTGATTTACCACCACACT
>NW_012104087.1:1223476-1228787 GCF_000951045.1 Mandrillus leucophaeus
ATTCTAGTCTCTTTCCTCTCCAATAATTTTGTTTAGTATGCTAGAGATTACTAACGCTAGTAAAGCTAACACATGAGTATGATAATCTTGTAGTTAATTTGTCAGATGAACACTGGTAGAGAATCTCTTGACACAGTGGAAGGGAAGGGATTCATAACTTCATAACTCTATCCTAACTTCATAACTCTATCCCCAACTTTGTTGGTATTTTTCTCTCTTTCTTTAAGATGAATTTTGAGTCATAGCTGCTGTATTAGTTCATTCTCAGGCTACAAATAAGGACATACCTGGACTGGGTAATTTATCAAGAAAAGAGGTTTAATTGACTCACAGTTCCACATGGCTGGGGAAGCCTCAGGAAACTTACAATTCTGGTGGAAGGGGAAGCAAACAAGTCCTTCCTATGGTGACAGCAAGGAGAAGTGCAGAGTGAAGTGGGGGAAAAGCTCCTTATAAAACCATCAGATCTCGAGAACTCACTATCAGGAGAACAGCATGGAGGTAACCGCTCCCATGATTCAATTACCTCTTACCTTGTCCCTTCCATGAATCATGGGGATTGTAGGAACTACAATTTAAGATGAGATTTGGATGGGCACACAGCCAAACCATATCAGATACTGTATTTGAAATCACCTAGTTCTTTCATTGCAGACAATTATCAAATGATTTTGAGCTTTAACATGTTTACTAGTAGAAAAATGTGCTTTTTAAATTTTGATTTCCTAGTGTTATAGATGATTTTCTAATTTATTCATTTTCAGATTATTCTGCTTGATATCATAATAGGTAGAAAAGAATGGTCTTTAGGATGTCTGTTTGTTTTTTAGGGTATGAAATTTAAGTTGAGTTGCTAAGTGACTTCCTACTTTTACCCTTCAGTAGTAACCCCAACCTTCTTGGCAAGAATAAAGGCAAAGAGGACCTGCTAAATAGCATACTTCAATGGATTTGAGCCCAGGCATCATCCTTTTCCTGGTGCATGTTTTACTCTAAGCAGAGACGTAGACTAGCAAGGGGAACCAGAGAGGGAATTGAATCTACAACTTTTTGATTTACCACCACACTCTCTGGGTCAGCAGGGAAAACCATACTCTATTCCACCTCAGATGTTCTAAACATACTTCCTTGAATTTACAAACATACACAAAATCTAAAGACCCTTAGTAAAATTTTCTCTGTTGTCTTCATTTGAATTCCTCTTTTTTTTAGGTGGCCTTATAGTGCCAACTATTTGAGACCATTTTAAGCCTATGCTTATAAATCTTTTGATTATCATATTATGGCAAATATTTTGAAGTCTTATAATACCACTTTAGAATCTACAGTCTTTCCTGACCCTAACTTAATGTGTGCAGAACATGGTATGTATTAATGTAAAGAATATCCTACTTTTTATTATATCATGTGAATGTTAGTAACTATGAAATTAATCTAAACCTTTTTCACCAGTGGTAATTTATTCTTCTTTTTCAGTATTAATTTGTTTTTTCCTCAGATTATTGTCTTCTATTACTAAACCACAATTTCAACCAGAAAATTTTTCTTTATTTTATTACCAGTGTAATTCATCATGATTTAACACTTTCTAATAATTTACTGACTATGCTACCTACTAATGGCTATATAGTTTATTAAAATTCCATACATTATTATAAGGTATATATACCAAAGCATTTTTTTATAATTAAATGACTTAGAGATCTAAAACCAAACTTTAATAATGTAATTATTTTGTTAATAGTGAAACAATTATTTTAAAATTAAAAGACTTTGCAAGAGCTTAGAACAAAAAAGTTGTAAATGGAACATATAAATATTAATGCTGTGTTGCTCCTAGTATCTTAAATCTGGACTTTTTAATATTAGGTTAGAAAGATAACTGAAGAATTTACAAAAAGAAAAAGATTAACCCAGCAAAGACCAAGAAGGCTAAGATAAATGGAGAAGCAAGACATGTTTAATCTAGGAAAGTAATGTTTTCCAAAAAGGATTTATTTAATTTCTAACATCCTATTACCCCTATCACAGTTTTGGTGAGAGACGGAATTTATTCTGTGGTAGAAAATAAGAATCAGGTTTAGAGGAAGTTACTTTTCTGTCAAATGGCTTATAGTCACCCAGATTATACATACAATAACACCATATGCTCAAAAGTGAAAATTTTATCAAGCTGTATATTAGGTGATCTTTGTATAAATTCTGTTATTTGAGTTCACAGGGATACTCCTAAAATAAGCAAGTATAAAAGCTTATTGGTGTACATTAAAGTTAATAAAACCTAGAATTTCTCAGCCTCACATATTGTATAAATTTTTTTTAAAATCACTAGAAATCATGTTTTCCAATGAGACCTTTTAAGAAGTCCAAATAAAATATGTTACAACTATTCATTAATTCATAAGAACTGTAAGCATGTTTATATATATTGTTTAGATGTAATTGCATGGTTTCTAAAATTTTATGCTGTCTTACTTTCCTTACTCCACTACATTACTAAGCAGTACGCTAAAACTTAAATTTTGGGGGAGAAATCAAAGTCAGTTTCTTGCAGAGAAAATGCTAGATTTGGGTTCAGGAAGCAAATGGGTATTTTTGATCTCTAAGTTTCCCCTGAAGGTGATTACAGTTCAAACCATGATCTAAGCCTCTGGAAATTGTATTAAAATGAGGATTCTCATTTTCACTGGTAAAGCGAATGCTTTGCATAACATATACTGCCCCAGGTACAAATACTATTTCTGTAGACGGAAAGTGTTGGTACTTTTGCTATCTAAACCATGGTTCTTCAAAACAGGAATTTTCAAATGAACAAAAAAGTTTGTTTTACATAAGGAGAGTTTCTTAAATGTACAAATAAATGCTACCAAGATGCATGTTAAAAAAAACTTCTTCAAATTATTAGACCAAATCTAGACTCCCAAAGAAGGTGAGACTTGCCACATAATCTTACCTAATGCTGAATCACATTGGCTTTTGACAAAGTACAACTGATTGGGAATTGCTTCCCTGGTATATCTACTTTTATATCAGTTATAGACTTCTTTGTGTTTGTATTGCATTCAATAATGTTCAATCTACTTTCACAGGCTTTATCTGCTTCAACTTTCTCATTCGATCTACTTTTTTTTCCCACATGTCAAAACTAGTTTTGAATAAAAATCATTAAAATGTACTTTGTTGCCTTGATTGATCCTGATACATAGTCAACTCAATGTGCAGGTAGATCAAATAGTCTCTTCAATGTTGTGCTTTGTAGATATATTTGTTTTCTAAAATCTCCCTCTCTGGCCTGCTTCATCCCCAGAATGAATGAAATAAATAATTTTTCTCTCTGTCTTTCTTTCTTTCTCTTGTCCATGGATTTAATCTTCAGATATTTATTGAGGTCTAATTTAGCACAATTCACTGCAATTCTAGTCAGAGTCTAAACCTTAGTACTTGACCCTATAGAACATGCACTGAGTTCATTTTTTTCTCTGATGCTTTAATTGGAAACATAAGTAACAAACACAGTCATCTCCATTTAGGAGATTTTGCTTAAGCAAAACGATATTTATTATGCTAGAAATACTGTGCCTGTCAGAAGAAATGAATTCTGTTTTTTTTTTTTTTACAGATTGTCAGTTTTCCAATTAAAGTCCCAGTTTTGTGATGTTTGCTATATGATCATCAAATAGTGTGTCAGCTAATAATCAGAAAGAGACAAAAATGGATAGTAAACTGAGGTATCCTTGATCTTCCAGTCAAGGATGTGATATTATTTATTTGATTAGGTCAACATTCTAGTTACACAGAGTTGAAAGGCTGTTTCCAAAATTATGCAAGCTAATTATTCATTAGATGGTCCAAATATGTGCTAAAATGGCTCTTCCACTTGCTATTAAGCAAAGAAAGGAGGATAAATTTATTGTCTGGGCTTCAGTGAGTAGGATAAGGCTTGGATGGACTGATGCCACTTGGAGCACTGCTTGGTAAAACAAGTGAACTGTTTGCTGGGTGACAGAAATATAGCACAAACAGAAATTAAACTGCATCTGCCTTTAAACATTCAGAGATAAGTGCAGATGAAACAGCCTAAAAGAGAGGATAAAATATAAGTAAAATGTTATGGAAAGTAGGAAGGAGGACATTGTTTTGTTTGATGATATTAGTAAAGCTTTATGGACTATGTAACATTTAAGCTTCATAGCATGGAGAATAATTGAATATATGAATATTGGAAGTGGAAGGCATTAAGCCATGACATATAGAAGGAATAGTTTGAACAAAGATAAGGGAGTAGAAAAAAAGGACTGAAAAGGAGAGTGGCAAGTTGCTAAATTTTCCTGAAGTATAAGTTGTATATGGGGTTGTAAAAAAAGTGGGCATGGTCTTGCATGTAGGTTAGTGATAAATTTTTTAGGTAGGATTCAGTTGTAGAAAGCAAATTCTACTCTAGCTAGCTCAAACAGAAAGGGTATTAAAGAAATGACTAAATATTTTACAGCATAATTGGAAAGCCCAGAGAAGGTGTTCTCGGCTCTGATTCCACAGTTATTTCACAGCCCCAGAATCTCATTACTAAATTGGCTTAGCAAGAAAACAACTGCCACAGTAGTCACTACAGGAAGCCCCCCTGCTCATTCTAACAGAATTAAGAAAGAGACTCAGGTAAAAAGACCTGTCACTGCAGCTGAGTATCCACAAATGGGAATTGACTGTACAGTAGGGATTCTCCTACAGTTGCAGCATGCTACTGGCACACTATTTACTGAAGAACCACATGCCTACCTTCTGATGTTCTCACTTCCTTCCAAATTCTAAAAGGGCATCCCTTTCTTGAAGCTAACTCATATGCAGAGACACCTGCAAGAAAATTTGAGGCATGTACTTGTTCTTTTCTAGTCTCTGACAAAAAGCTTCATGAAAAGTAGTTAGAGAAGCATTGTGTTAATCAGTATGCATATGTCTTAAAGAGAGTGTAAGTGGCAAGGCTAAATATACTGGACTTTGCTTGGTGCCCACTGGAAGACCATCAAAGTTTTTAAGTAAAAGAGGACCATATTAAAGACTGGGCTTTGGGAATACTAATCTGGTAGATAAAAAATATTTTAATAATTTATTTCATGTTTCTGACTAATATAAGTCATATAGTTTTCAGATGTCAAATGAATATGTGACATATTCGACATTTAAAAATATCCTAGAAAAAATATCCTAGAAAAAAATATCCTTCATGAAGAACCAGTTAGAGATTTTGATTTTCTTGAGACAATTGAGTCTAGGCAGACAAAGAGATGGACAAGTAAGAGGAAAGTAAAAATTAAAA
>NW_012104087.1:1230282-1274524 GCF_000951045.1 Mandrillus leucophaeus
CATTTTCTTCTTCATTTTAACCTTGGCGAATCTGACAATTATGTGTCTTGGAGTTGCTCTTCTCGAGGAGTATCTTTGTGGCGTTCTCTGTATTTCCTGAATTTGAATGTTGGCCTGCCTTGCTAGGTTGGGGAAGTTCTCCTGGAAAATATCCTGCAGAGTGTTTTCCAACTTGGTTCCATTCTCCCTGTCACTTTCAGGTACACCCATCAGACGTAGATTTGGTCTTTTCACATAATCCCATATTTCTTGGAGGCTTTGTTCATTTCTTTTTACTCTTTTTTCTCTAAACTTCTCTTCTCACTTCATTTCATTCAGTTGATCTTCAATCACTGATACTCGTTCTTCCAGTTGATCGAGTCGGTTACTGAAGCATGTGCATTTGTCACATAGTTCTCATGTCATGATTTTCATCTCCGTCAGGTCGTTTATGGACTTCTCTGCAATGGTTATTCTAGTTATCCATTCGTCAAATCTTTTTTCAAGGTTTTTAGTTTCTTTGCACTGGGTTTGTAATTCCTCCTTTAGCTCTGAGAAGTTTGATTGACTGAAGCCTTCTTCTTTCAACTCCTCAAAGTCATTCTCTGTCCAGCTTTGTTCCATTGCTGGTGAGGAGTTGCATTCCTTTGGAGGGGGAGAGGCACTCTGATTTTTTGAATTTTCAGCTTTTCTGCACTGCTTTTTCCCCATCTTTGTGGTTTTATCTACCTTTGATCTGATGATGGTGACATACAGATGGGGTTTTGGTGTGGATGTTCTTTCTGTTTGTTAGTTTTCCCTCTAACAGTCAGGACCCTCAGCTGCAGGTCTGTTGGGGTTTGCTTGAGGTCCACTCCAGACCCTGTTTGCCTGGGTATCAGCAGCAGAGGCTGCAGAAGAGAGAATATTGCTGAACAGCAAGTGTTGCTGTCTGATTGTTGCTCTGGAAGCTTCATCTCAGAGGTGTACCCGGCTGTGTGAGGTGTGAGGTGTCAGTCTGCACCTAGTGGGGGATGTCTCCCAGTTAGGCTACTCGTGGGTCAGGGACCCACTTGAGCAGGCAGTCTGTCCGTTCTTAGATCTCAGCCTCCATGCCGGAAGAATCACTACTCTCTTCAAAGCTGTCAGACAGGGACATTTACATTTGCAGAGGTTTCTACTGCTTTTTGTTTAGCTGTGCCCTGTCACCAGAGGTGGAGTCTGCAGAGGCAGGCAGGCCTCCTTGAGCCGGGGTGGATTCCACCCAGTTCGAACTTCCCCTGCAGTTTTGTTTACCTCCTTAAGCCTCAGCAATGGTGGGTGCCCCTCCCACAGCCTCGCTGCGACCTTGCAGTTAGATCTCAGACTGGTGTGCTAGTAATGAGGGAGGCTCTGTGGGCATGGGACCCTCTGAGCCATGCGGGGGATATAATCTCCTGGTGTGCCATTTTCTAAGACCCTTGGTAAAGCACAGTATTAGGGTGAGAGTGACCCGATTTTCCAGGTGTTGTGTGTCACGGTTTCCCTTGGTGAGAAAAGGGATATATGATAAATGCATATGGGATCTTCTTCAATTTGATTTTGTCTGATACTTTTCTCATAATTGAACTGGGGTTATTGGCTTTTGAAATGAGAAGTACAGAGGTAAAATGCCCTTCTCATCACATCAAATCAGGAGGTACATGATATCCACGTGCTATCTCTGGTTAACTTCATCAATTATACAAGATTTTGTTTGCCAGATTTATCCATAATGAAGTTATAATTTTTTCCCTAATGTTTGGAAATAAATTAGTAAGCTCAACCCACCCTCAAGAGCGGAGAGATTAAGCTTCAATTCCTAAAGGAGAAAGTAGCTACACATATTCCTTGGAAATTTTCTATTTAAAAAGTTTGTCTTTTAAAAAAAATTTTGAGGAAATTCCATACTGTTTTCCATAATGACTGTGCTGATTTATGTTTGAACCAACAATATGCCAGGGTTCTCTTTTTTAGATACTCCTTATCCTTCATCTTTTTGATAATAGCTATTCCAACAGGTGTAACATGATGTTTCATTGTGGTTCTGATGTTCCTGGTGTTTAGTTGAGCATTTTTTCACATGCTTGTTGGCCATTTATATGTCTTTTGAGAAATATCTATTCAAGTGGTCCTTTGCCTATTTTAAAATCAGGTTATTTGTTTTCATGCTATTGAATTATTTGAGTTCCTTATATATTTTAGATATTATCACCTTATCAAATGTATGGTTGCAAATATATTCTCACATTCCATAGGTTGTCTCTTCACTCAGTTGATTGTTTCCTTTATTGAGCAGAAGCTTTCAGTTTGATGTAACCTCATTTGTCTATTTTTGCTTATGTTGCCCATGCTTTTGGGGTCATATCCAAAGAAGCATTGCCCAGACCAATGTTGTGGAGCTTTCACCTTTGCTTTCTTCTACTAGTTTTATAATGTTGGGTCTGAAATTTAAGTTTTAATACACTCTGAATTTACTTTTGTATATGTTGTGAGATAAGAGTTTAATTTCTTTCTTCTTTCTCATTTCTGTATTTATTCAGTCAGTTATATATATCAGTATGAACTTATAGATATTTATTATATACTTTGGGTTATAATTTAACACCACATTATTTATTTTGTTCCTCAAATTGCTCTAGAATTGACTATTGGGAGTACTTTCAGGTTGGTTTCTGTGTCACTTTGACATTTCCCAACCTGTTTTGTGATCACTATATTACTTTTTGGTAGTATAAGGTGCTCTAGGGCCATCTTATATTTTCTCTGTTCTGGCCCTACAATCAGCCATTTCTCGGAGAATATCTGGTTCCTTTTATTGGAGAATAGTATTTGAGCACCGGCTGCTGTTCATATTTGTCATTTTTTTCCTCACTGTGTGATTCATATTGGATCCTTTGTTTCCATTTATCTTCATGTTTTCTGACTCTTCTGGTCTTTCTATTCCACTGTTAAACCTTTTTCCTCTCAGAGATCTGGTCAGACTATATAGGGAATTTTCTCAATCCAGACTTCCAACTAGTTTATTTTTTATGTTTTTTTTTTCTTCTCTACTGAGACTCTTTATTTGTTCATTCATTTAAAATATATTTTTTCTTTTTTTAAAATTTCCTTAAACATAGTTATGGCTGCTTTAAAATCTTTGTTTGCTGCAACCAATATTTGAGTCGTCTTGAGGTTTGTCTTGTGTTGGAGGCCGAAAGATTGAGGGTAGTGATCAACTCAGTATACCGCTGGAGGCTATGTAAGTAGCAAGCTGTTTCTCATAAATGCAGATCGTTGGCAGACCGGCAAACTGCATCTGCCACCCAGAAGGGATGCTGAGGGCAGTCACACCCCAAGTGCAATGTTTCTTGTGATTAGGTGTATCTGAAGCCTATTAGTAATAATATGAACCTGTGATCAATGAAGCAGCTGACCAATCGTTACCTCCTCCTCCCTGCTCTTGCTACCCAATAAATATGAAGGGCTGTAGAAGTCAGGAGCTGCCTTTGCTCACTAGAAGCAGGGAGCTCTCTCCTTCTTTCCTGGTTTCCCTTCCTTTAAAACAGTTTATTTTGTCTTAAGTTTTCATTTATACTTTCGTCCCTTTGTTCAGTCTTGTAATGATAGTCTCAAGCAGTAACAGTTGTAACTGCTGTAATGACGGTCTCAAGTAGTGACAGTGGCAGTCAGCCACAGTCTCGGTTGACTTTCTTCTTTTGAGAAAGGATCATATTTTCCTGTATTTTTTAAATGTCAGCCTGCTTTAAATTGTGTCCTGGAAATTGTGAGTCACATATTGTAAATCATTTGGATTCTGTTGTGTTTAAGAATTAAGGTCTTTTCTTCATTGCCCTCACTTCCCGACTCCCTGTTTACACTATAATTTAATCTGTTTACACTCAAACTACAAGCTCTGTATTTCTTAGTTTGTGCAACTACTATGATCTGAATGTTTGTATGTTCCTAAAATGCGTGTGTTGAAATTCTAACTCTCAAGGTGATGCTCTTGGAAAGTGGGACTTTTGGAAGGTGATTAGGTCAAGAGCAAAGTCCTCATGAATGCGATTAGTGCGCTTTTAAAAGAGACCCCAGAGAGCTCTCTGACCCCTTTCACCATGTGAAGTAACAATGAGAAGACAACTGTCTATCAGAAAGAGGACCCTGACTACATACTATATATAGCCCACACCTTGATCTTGAACTTGTCTCCCTCCAGAACACTGAGAAATTTCTGTTGTTTATAAGCCAGTGTAAGTCATTTTGTTATAGCAGCTTAAATGAACTAAGATAGTAGCATCCTTAATTCTCATTTATTTTTGAGTCTTATATTGTAACTTGGAGCCTACCTTATGTATGTATGATTCAGAGAACAGCCACATGGGCAGAGTTTATGTGCAGAATTGGGACTCCACGTCAATGACTTGCTCCTTTCTTGAATTTTTCTTGTCTGGTTCTACAAAGCAGTAAGACTGTAGGTTTTCTATCAGAATTTTAGCTGCTTCACATGGTGCTGACAGGGTAAAATTCAGGCTAAAATTATTTAAAGTTAAAATTAAAAATTGACACACTGCTATTCTCTTATTCTAAGGCAGAATCCCCTCTTTTTAATCACTCTCTCGTGTCTTCAGGTAATTGTTTCTTTCCTATTTTGACCAGAATTCATAGTTATTATATGTGGTCTATTGGTCTAAGAGGACAGTAGTAAAAACGGAAACATTAACATGACACAATTTTAAAGAAAAAAATTACTTAATTTTGGAATATATTGGGAAATAATCAAATTTTACTTCCCAGGCAAGATATAATATACTGAATTTACTAATTTGCATTTAGAATTGACAGAAAATGAAACATACCAAGAACAATAAACTAGTGAAAAGAGAGAGGTATGCTAGAATTAAAAAATCCCTGCTTAAAAACGAATTACAATAAACCCATTTTCATTTTTTAAGTTTCTCAATAATGTGGACCACTAAAATATAGAGTGTGTATCTGTGTTATGGTAGAAATTTTAGACTCTAAGGATAGTAGAACTACACAAATGCAAATATATCTGAAAGAAACAATATCATTTTATTGCATGTTTTCTCTATTTTACTTCCTGGCTATGAGAGAAGGAAAATTTATAATTGTCTGTTCATTCTGCCTATTTTTGTTATCTAAAAAAAAGTCTTGTTCATGAATAGCATTGCTTTAGAAAACTCAGAAGTTAAATATGTGGCTTTTTCTTCTTTTTGCCAAATGTACTCAGTGTGGACATTGTCAGGACGGATTTTTTTGTTGTGTTTTTTTCCCCTTCTTTTTGTAACAGAATTTAACTTTTATTAATAAAAGTGTATTCTTCTAAAATACTTGTTTTAATTTGGAATTCTTGTTTAAGTGGAGAAAAGACCAACTCAACTCACTCTTTGCTAAATATTCATGTTATAATTTTATCAAATTAATTTTTATAAGATGAAAAATGCTGTAATTTTTTAAATTCTTACATGGAATTCAGTTTTTCTTAAAATTGAAATCAGGCAATATTGTTGCTTATATACTAACATAAAAAAATCAGATGATATTTATTGCTTTCTTTTCCTGTCAAATTAATCAATATCAGTAATAATGGGAAATTCTTTCTCTTTATTTTGTAAAATGGAATTTTTTGTGCTTACTCATTATTAATATGTATAATGCTTTTTGAAATATTAACATTTACCATTTTTATTGTGATTTAGATTTTGAAAATTAATTATTATCATAATGTTATATCTCTTTTTACCAAAATAACCACATACAGACCTACATTACAGTGTTTTTCTATTTTATATTATTGGAAGTGTGTGGCAGGGAGGCTGACTAGCTTGAACGTGTACACTTTTTGGAGGAGCATGTGAGAATAGCTTTTTATATTTTGATCTAAAAACTGATACTAAATTTATTTCAGTTCTTAGTCTGTGCAGTTACAAATTGTATAATAATGAACATCAGAGAAAATTATAAAATAGCAGGCTTAGTAATGCATGGTTTTTAACTCAAATAATTTTCTTTTGATTTCTCCTTAAGGATTCCTACTTTCCAACATATATCCTGCCTAATGTTGCTTTTCTGGTAATTGTTATTGTTTAATCAAAGAATTCTGTCATTTATTTGATTAAAGGAGACCTTCTAAATACGAAAGTAGAGTATGGTTGCATATTACTGCCTAAGCTTGCGTTCCAGTTCCACCGTTGATTGTGCAATCATGAGCAACTACCTCACTTTTCTCTTCTATTAAATGGAGCTAATATTAGTACTTGCCAAATGGGTTTCTTAGGAAGATTAAATAATTAAGTGAAATATTCCCTGTAGAACTCTCAGACTGGCATCTCCCACATAGCAGACATGCCATAGTATTATGCACTGATTCTATGTATTATGAATTTTCACACTGATGGAACAACATGACATTACATAACCATTACATGTGTTAGCATTTATGTAGAGTAAAAAATCCCTTTTACTTTGTTGAAAATATTAAATACTTCAATGTATGGTTTTTGCTATATTAGTGTATATTATGGTATGTGATCATCCCTCAGTGATAGAGAATTCCAATGCATCCCCCAACAGAGAATTGAAATCTAAATGCAATGAGGGATATAGTATCCTTGTCTTTAAACTCATAAATAATTCCTATTTAAGGTGAGGAGATTTATTTATAAGAGAAGAAAATAGTCCCTTCAGTGTAGATTTCTCTTTCTCCTCTCATGTCTTACAATATCTCTGATATTTTGCACTAGCGATATATTTCCAAACTCTGCTTTGCAAGACACCTAGTAATTTCTCTGTCCCTCTTAACACCAGGTAATTTTTAAAACTCTTCTCAGCAACATTGCTCCCAACTAGACACAACCCACTCTGCTTTCTCCATAAAATAGTGATAAATGAGTGGAGCAGTGACCTTTTATAATGAGAAATATCACAAGACTGCCTTTCTCACGGTATTTCAAGTGCATTTCCTCCTGAAAGATCATAAGAAACTACTTTTTATGTGCTTCTCACTGTAAAATTGGTCAGCTCTTGGATTTTGTGCTGATTCTTTCATGTGTAGAAACAAATGGGATAACATTCATCATATTCTATTAAAATAATCAATGACTTTAGAAGCCTATTCATGTTTTTATTTAAGTGAACAGAATCATAAAAATCATGTGGGGATATTTTCTTTATTATATTTCTAAATGTTAGTATTTCCTTATGTTTTTAGACTTCTGAGTTGTAAAATTCCATCTTAAATACCCTAAGGATTTAAGATAGTAAGAATAATATTATAATAAATTGAGCCTTTGATAAAATAGGCTTTTGTTTCCACAAGTGTAAAAGCAGCATTTCTATTAAATTATAGTTTTATGCTCTTGATCAACCCAGGCAGAACTGAAGCATCTGGATTAAGTGAGTTTATAAAAAGCTTTCATTTAATGTTTCATGGAAAAACCCATGCTACTCCAGTCATTTTGGACCAATTGACGTAATTTTATTCTTTCAGGAAGGAAGCTATTCCTGAAATTTGCTTTAGTTATCCTTTGTAATTTTATGAATAAACTGTACTTAAGCCTCTGTGATAGACAATATGTATAAATTTGGAAAAAACAGTAAATTCTTAACAGTGTTTCTGAATCTGGTAAGACACAATACTGTCACCATAATACTACTAGGCAGTATGGGTAAGTGCTTTTAATAAGAATAAATGTACTGGAATTCAATGACGAAAGCTTTATCTTCTGATTAGAGCACTTAGAATTCAATGATGAAAGCTTTTTCTTCTGATTAGAGATCACAAGACATAAGGCATGGATAAAGTAACTTTTCAGTTTGCAGTAAGACAAGACAGAACTTTGATATACTATTATGGGGAGCAATAGTCAAGCTTGGGAGCATTATAGGAACAAAGTAGGCATGTATGGAGAGGTGGTGAGTACAAGTCCGTAAAGTCACAATATGTGTTTTGAGAAACAAGTTATTGGTGGGAGTAAGCATCCTAGAGGAATGCATGTGCCCCCCTAATCTCTTGGCATAATAGTGAAAAGGAGACTTATATTAAACATTGCTGGGTATACCATGATTGTGCTCCAAAGAAGGGTCCTTGTCCCCTCTACCCGTACTTTTAGTACAGGTATGAGAAAAACCTTATAAGTAGAAAAATAAATATTTGGATCTCAGCTATCGAAGAGTCTGAGTTTAGATCCTGGCAATTTTTTTTAACATTATGAAAGTGATCTGTGCAAGCTTTGAAGAGCTGGGGGACTGTGGAATGTTGCAGTCCCTCGTGCTGATGGGAGAAGGCAACTGGCACTTTGGAAATTGGCCTTTAAGTGCCATCTCTTATGCTGGAAGAAGAGACAACTTCAATTCCTGTCAGTCCGTTACTATCCACACCAGAGAGAGATCCTGGGAGCATTTGTTATATAAAATACACGTTTATAGGATAGTGACAGTCCAATTTGCATGAAGCATAGCATATGAGCAAGAAAGTGACAGAAAACTAAGAGATAGTTTCAGGCAAGTTTGTAATTGGGAAGGAGACTTTTTGATTTTGAAAGGGCAATCATGAGCCAGCAAAAAAAGTTTTAAGCCCTAGAACATCGTAAGTGTTATGATCAAAGTGTTGTTTCTGAAATTAGTCTGGGAGTAATGTACAGATTGAGATACATGAAGGAATGCCTGAAGCCAGGATACCTACTTGGAAGCTACTCAAGGCTATCCATTAATAAGGGTTTGTACACACAAAAAATTGACAGTGGAAACTGGGAAACAGATAAAATAAGGGAGGTTATAAATAATGAAATTATAGATGACTGATATAGGGGAGTAAAAAATTCTTAGTTTTCAAACTGGAATTATAAAATCCAATGGAAAGACATTTTGAAGAAAGTACATTAGAGATAGATGAGATGCTTTGATTAGATGGGCAATTTTATGAAGCTAATGGCACACCTAGGAGACAATGCTCAGAAAACTGTTAAGTACATTGTACTAAATCTTGGAGAAAGATTGAAATTGAAGGTACAAATTAAAAGTCATCTACCTACATACAATGACTTCAGTCCAAAAAGACTGCCTAATCCAATCGAGATTGACAAACCAAATAAATTAGCAATTGATGAACTAAGTCTGCCCACAGTTTCTAATTGGAGAGTGGGGAAAAGTATTTTAAAAAAAAAAATCTTCTTCATTGAAGGGCAAGTAATTCTGGGGACTCCATCTAAATTATCCAGGTAGATACACTGACACTCAGGGAGAACTTGGCAGAAAATGTATGAGTGGATAGGAACTTTTAATGCATACTTTATTTGATGTGAATGCCTTGGCAATGATTTCTAATATTGTGAAGCATTTTTTTTTTTCTCTAGAGGCTACCACTTCTTCCTCTTTAGAGTAGGTGTGTACATTTATTTAAGGTGACTATGTCATGTCTTTGCAATGGAAATAAATGGAATATGTTTTCTGCAACTTTGGAATAGGGTCTTTTGAGAAGGAATTTTGACTGAGCACTTAGTTAAGACAAGCTGGCTTGAGTTTCATAGTTTTGTCAGCATGGTTTATGAGTACCACTTATAACATGCTTGCATCCTGCATACTGTAGAGGCCAAAGGCAAATATTAAACAAGTTTGACTTTCAATCTTTGTCTTATCATATAACAGTTATGTGACTTGATGAAAAAGTAATTTGGGGGAAGTTTCTAAAATGAAGCTAGTAATATTTTTCTCCCAAATTTTTGTGAGGAAGAATGAGTTTACAAGGAGAATAGCATAGAGACTGGTACATGTTGAACACTCGGTAAATACTTGTTTTCCTAATATTAATTAAGCTATCTTATTATATGCTACAGCCTAGGGCTCTAATAACCTATGAATAACTAATTTTGATTATTTATTATCTTGCAGTTTCCAAGGGTCAGGAATACTGGCACAGCTTAACTGAGTCCTCTGCTCATGACTCACAAGTGTGCGTCCAAGGTGTCACTGAGTCTGGGTTTCCTACTGCAGCTCAGGGTTCTCTTCCAAATTCATGTGGTTGTTGAGAGAATTCAATCATTGCAACTGTAGAACTCATGGTGGCTTTCTTCTTCAAAGATAACAGGAAAGAGAATTTTTAAATTTTATTCATCTAGGACCTCCAGACCCTCTTTAAAGGGCTCATCTGATTAGGTCCAGCCCACCCAGTATAATCGCCTCTTAAGATTATTTAACTTTAGCTGATTAGAGACCTTAATTGAATCTGCAAAATCCTTTTAACTTTGTCACATAATATAATGCAATCATGGGAATGATATTCTAAAATATTGCCATGTTTTATTGCTTAAAAGAAAGTTATATTTCAGATAGGCTAAGTTAAAAAGGCAATTTAGTAACTCTTTAACCAAAGTAAGAAACTGGGGATAAAGGAAAAAAAACAGCAATTTCAAGATTCTCCCCTCCTCTCCCGTCCCCTCCCTTTCCATCCCTTCTCCTCTCCTGTCTCTCTTCTCTCCTCTATGTGTCAACGTCAGACTCTCAAACAAGCTATCTCCATAAAGCTAAAACTATGACTAAAGAAGCTTCTGAGCTCATGTAATTGCAAACTTGGAAGCTGGAAGAAAAGAACTCTTTCTCTTTCTTCCAGTTTGGAAAAATACCAAAGGGATACTCTGGTTTGCTCCATCATGTGTCATATCCCCATCTCTTTGGAGACAGGTGAGTTACTGTGATTGGCAGCCCCATCAATACTATTTAGATAAGAGAAAGAGGAGAACTTTTCAAAAGAACAATGGATAGCATTGACAATTGTTGTAAATTGAGGAACTACCTCTGAAATTTATAAGCCAATGTGTGAGCCAAAACTTTTCCTCTAAGGTTGAGAGGAACTACTGGAATTCAGATCCTGGAAAGGTATAAAAGAATTTGTGCCTGGCAGAAAAAAAAAGCACTGTATTTGCTGATGGAAGTAGCAAAATAATTGAAGTTGTTACTGATTCTACCTTGTGAACTGTTCTTGCAGCTTGTTAAATATTGGAAATCTATTACCCATTATGAAACCTTATGATTCATTGAAATTAGAAAGAGTAAAAAGCTCTCCTTGTTCTCTAGCAAATGGCCCTACAACATAAATGTTATTCTGCTCATACTTTTAAATTTACTATTAACTCACCTTGTCATTTTGAACAAACTAAATAATTTATTTTTTGTCTCAATGTCTCTGTGTACCTGTGTGAGTAAAAGCAGAAAAGATGCAATATCAGCTCTTTCTGAGTTTCCAGCTTTCTGAAAATGTCTCAGACAGAGTTACAGTAGTTTTATATTTTGGCAAGAACATTCTAGTTGGGCATACTTGAAACTATACTTTTTCAATTATTCAAAACCTCCCAGTATACTTATGAATATGCAGCAACAAATCCAACAGTTACAAAGTAGTGCGTTTTAGTGTTAACAGTGCTTCCCTTTGGAATGGGAGCAAGTAGGGAGCAATATTGGGGAGATTATTTAATCAACATAAAAACTTAAGAAAATAAGTGAATTAAATTAATTTCACCAATAGGGCCTATAAGATACATACCTTTTAGAAAAATCCTGCAGGTTTTTTCTTTTTTTTTAAACTCCAAATAAGTACTATCTTTGAATTCCCAAGGACACAATGGATTCATGTTTCACTTAGTAAAATCTGGAAGATGCTTTAGAAAATGGAGCAGTACCTAGAAGTAGGGTGGTGCCAAATCCATCATCCTCCGCTAAACATGAAACAGAGGAATTTAGTATATATTAAACACAAAATGAAATACACAATGAATCTCTCTCTTTACTTTTACTTTTTACTCTGTCTCTCTCTTGTTGCCTATGAACTTCCAAGCGCTTTGTTTCTGATCTTTAAACCTGTCTATGAAGGAGTCAGAGAACTGGTAATATTATTTCTGTTTTGCAAGTGGGAACATGTAAATACATTTCCTAGAACTGTAGTGCTGTTGGATTATAATCCAAACCTGTGTTGACCCCTGAGCTGGGGCTACACCTGAGGGCAACTATTAGGATGGTGCAAAAGTCATTGCAGTTTTGCCATAACTTTAATGCAAATAACGGCAATGACTTTTGCGCCAAACTAATACTTTGTGTCAATATTCCTGACCCAGCCCTGACTTTGCGTCATGCCTTGTTCTGGTCACCACTTTGCTGTGGTTGGTTGTGCTATTTTTGGCATGCTAATTTCTGCCATTTCTCCATGCCTGTGAAGACTGGATTTTCCATATGATTTGGGTGGTTCATCTATTTGATTAGGGTCTTTATACTTGACGTTACCTCTTCTCCAAAAGCTATTCCCATAGATATTCTATGAATTGCTACAGTTTTTCTTCTAGAGCTCTTCCAAAATGGTAATTAATAGGAGGGAGATCCTCTCTGAGCAGCTTATGAAAGAACACACCTCGATCATTTTCTATCCCCCTACTTTGGTTTATTTCCTGTCACTGCACTCACTGTCTCCTGACATTGTATCCTATGTTTATTTCTCTATTTCTCCCCTAGGATATAAACTCAGTAAGAAGAAGCCCTTTGTTTTGTTACCTCTCTGTTTACAGTACATAAAACTTTGGGAGTGAGGAGAGATTGGTTGTATAAATTGATACCACATGAAAGAGAGCTATCAGAACTGGAATGTCACTCAATAATTATGAAAAAGAGAGAAAACTTTATTCACACCCAGACAATGGCTGAATTAACATGTTCCTTGCTTAATTATGTGATGAGAACAAGAGACAATTCAAATACAGTATGCCTGCCTAGTCATAAAATCCAGTGTGCCACTCTCACC
The DNA here is from genome assembly GCF_000951045.1 of Mandrillus leucophaeus. Lineage (NCBI taxonomy): Eukaryota > Metazoa > Chordata > Mammalia > Primates > Cercopithecidae > Mandrillus > Mandrillus leucophaeus. Next base: position 1,243,046 of record NW_012104087.1, read on the forward strand.
ATATTCCCTTTAGTTTGGAGCCATCCCAAATTATCGTGTCTGACTACTGAAGAAATTAATAAATGGTTATTAATAGGTGCAGAAAATGACAGAAAAGTAGGAAATGTGGAGAAAGTGTGTTCAGATTTAAGGCCAACTCACCGTTTTTTCTCTAATTTCACTGATTTGTTTTTAAGGTCTCATAACCAGGTCTTGGAATATTTCCTACACTTCTTTGTTTATCCTTTGCATTTTCTTTATGTTTTTTAGTTGAGAAATAATGCATACTTGTTGCAACAAGTAAAATAATTCCGAAATATATAAAGAAAAAAATAAGTTTGCCCATTTATTTATTTTAAAACATTATTATTATTATTATTATTATTATTATTATTATTTTGAGACAGAGTCTCGTTCTGTCACCCAGGCTGGAGTTCAGTGGGGCAATCTCAGCTCACTGTAACCTCTGCCTCCCGGGTTCAAACGATTCTCCTGCCTTAGCCCCCAAAGCAGCTAAAATTACAGGCACGTACCACCAAACCAGGCTATTTTTGTATTTTTAGTGGAGACAGGGTTTTACCATGTTGGCCAGGCTGGTCTCAAACTCTTGCCCTCCAGTGATCTCCCCACCTTGGCTTGCCAAAGTTCCGGGATTGCAGGTGTGAGCCACTGTGCTCAGCCTACCCACTTATTTATATATTATATCCATTATACCCTCTAATATCACTCCATAATGCAATGTGGTATGATTCCCTTTGTATTATTCTCCAGGTTCTTAAGCAATTTTATGTACATATATTTATAAAACTTGAAGTATAACATGCATACTACTTGAAAATTTGCTTTTTTTTAGTTAATGATATATCATGGTCATCTTTCTAATTGAGGGATAAAAAACTCTCTCTTATTAAAAGCTGAATGTTATTTCACAAGGATACACTGTCATTTATTAAACCATTTTCTTATTGATGGATATTATAGTTGATTCCAGATCTTTTCCATTACAAAAGCTTTAGTAAATACATTGTGTATATATATTTTATTTCTGTATAGCATATTCCCCAAAGTGGGATTATATATCAATGGCATTATGTGCTTCTAATTTTAAAAGATAATGAGAGTATTTTCCAGACAAATTGCAAAATAAAACATTTATGTTTCTTTAAATTTACAAATATTGGCTAGCTACCTCTGAGCGTCCTGCTGTTTTAGTAGGAATTCCAAATCATTCACCAATAATTTTCAAATTAAAAGAAGTCTGATATCAATAATCATTGGCATTACATGGACATATGCAAATATCTATACATGTTTTTCAAATGCTACCAAATTGCCTGACTGCACGTTATTATATCATGAGTATATGAAACTTAAAAATGTTTGCATAAACCAGCATCTTTAATTTCTTGCTATAGAAAATGTTAAGGAGCAAAAATAAAGAATTAAAAAAATGAGCAGGCAAAATTTCTTTGCTGTAAGGATTGTCAAAAACAGTAATAGGACATAAACCATATAATAGTACATATAAGTTGTTGAGAGAATTCTCAGCAGTGTAGCAGCATGTGTCAAAAAGTCATGTGCATTACTCTCCCTAACAAGACAATTGCGCTGTTCTCAAAATATATCTTTGCTTTCCCTGGTACCATAATTAGGATTAAGTCACAGCATAATCAAGTCAGGGCCAGGATTTTTTAAAAAGATGGTAAAAAGAAAAGGGTCTTTACTCCGAAAGAACTACAAAATCTAGTCTCAGGAGCTGGGGTATTATAGGCAGGACTAGGTCTCCAAAGGATGCTTTATCAAAGGGGTCAGGATGTAAATCAAATAATGGAGAATGTATTGAGTTGGGAGCACTTTCCTGAAATACAGGATTTAACATGTTGACAAAGATCACGGGACACAGGGACATATGTGCTATGGCTGTGTTAAGTGAGTTCAAAATGCCATTTTTTTTTTTAATGTTAGTGGAGCAGCGATGATAAACTCAGGGAAGTGTTCATGCTGAAGTATTACCATGTAAAACTGGAGAACCCACTAGACTACTACATACTATGTCCTATGAGAATGCCCAAAGGATGCACCATTTATCAAGGTCATAAAGCTAGCACTGGTAAGAAAGGTACAAGGATCACTGGTAAGTACAGTAGTTGTTCTTTATTGCTCAGGAATAGTAGTAGGAGAGTCCACTACCTAATTAGACTCACTGATAGCAATAGGAATGATAGTCACAGACAGACCCCCGTGGAGCAGGTAGGTGGAGCTTACCTGTCCAAAGTACAATAGATGCAATTATTGTGATGAATGGCAAGGTCCAAATGGAATCATACACAGAAAATTATGGAGATTGTTGATAGAACATGGTGTCTCAAGGGGCATAATAGATTAAACAATCAAAAAGAGTACCAATCAACTAGTATCCTCAGATGTATTTAAGAATGGATGATTGAGGGCAATTACCTCAATTAAAAGCCACAGTCCCAGCCTAGTTTACAAACATCAGCCAGTTTTCATACCTGGAATCTGGTAATTAAATAAAAGACTATATCCCTTGAAGAAATAACTCTGCAATACCATGACAAGTGTACAAAGTAGTAAATCCCCACATTCTTCCCTGAAATAACTTACAACTATTTACTTGAGTAACTGTACACTGGAGAAAGGGGAATGTTATAAGGACTCTGATACAAACTCCATGTTAACATTCATACCCAAAGATCCAAATAGTTTTCACAGTCCCCTTGTTGTTAAAGAGAGGGGATGCAGGGAGAAGGTAATGAGTAGGGTCGTGGCCAATGTTTAACTCACAGAGGTTCTACTGCAGACTTATTTTGTGATCATTTTCATGGTATCTGAATATTTGATTGGGACAGACATACTTGGTATTTGGTACAAATCCCACGTTGGGCCTCTGGCTGGTGTGATAAGAGCTATAATAGTGTGGAAGGCCAAGTGAAATCCTCTGAAACTGACCCACCTCTCGCCAAGGTAGTCCATCAAAACAATATGATATCTGGGGTAGGGAGGATAGAGATTAGTGCCACCTGCAAAGATCTAAAGGATGCATGAGTGGACATCCACATCATAATTGCCTTGAATTCACCAGTGGAAACCAATGGATCCTGGAGAATATCTGGAAGAATTGCAAAATAATAAAATAGAACAAACAGTTCCATACATTGTTCAAGAAAAGACTTTCTTGGGGGAGAAAAAAAGCTAAATTTAATATTGAGAAAGGGTACATGTCAGAGAAAATGGACCCAGGTGAACAACATGACATTTTCTAGTAAAATTATGGGACACTAGAATAAAAAATAAAAAAAACTTTTAGCTTTCAAGAAGAAATATCAAATCTCTTGTAAGGACAAAATGTCAGTTTGGCGTCAGATTTCCTTTCAGCAATATTCAACATCAGCAGACAATAAAGAAGCATAGAAACAGAAAAAGAAACAAGTATGTTCTGAAGAATACAAATATGTAAAGCTGCTCTTCCATTAGAAAGGTCACACTCATGCCACTCTAAACATGCAGGCTTATGGAAATTTTTTGTACATCAGTTTTTCTTGAGAAATTGCTAGAGGTCACACTTTAAGTTAATAAAAGATAACTGGAAACCGCTGGGCAAAAGGACTGGCAATGAACATTTAAAATGATTAACTCTAGAATTACAAAGTGTAACAGGTAGATTAGGAGGCTAGGACAGGATGTAAGTGTTGTATGTCTTGACAAAGTTGAGATTTCATGTCTAGAAATATTTGCTAGGAAGAGGGACTAAGAAGGTGTGAATTAAGTAGTTTCCCAGAATGCCTCATTTCAAATAGCTGAAATTTAAAATATATTATTTTAGTCTGACAAGCAATATAAGCATCTTCAAGATTATAAAGGTACTAAATTAGAAAGAAAATATGTCTGATTAATATACATTGCTGAAGAATAGGTATCGGAACCAGAAAAAATATGATTTTATGATGGCAAATATTAAAATATAAAATTATTTCATAAACAGAGAACAAAATGCATCATATAAAATTATAAAGCTAAGCATACTAGGACAACAGTACTTTATACATGTAAAAATTACACACACACTCCTACACACACATATTAAGAAGCAAAGAAACAGATTAAAATGAAAAAGAATGATTAAATACACTATGCAACAAAAATTAAATTTAAAAAATTGCTGAAATCAGATGTGTTTGTCATGTTAACAAAATATAAATGTTTTCAATCCTCTACTCAATGACAATCTCAGATTGGATTGAAATGAAACAGGTAACTCTGAACTGTATTCCAGAGGACTGAAAAAAAAATAAAAGCAGAGTTCATGATCTTAATATCAGACAAAGTGGAGGTCAGGCCTAAAAGCAATAAATGGGTTTCAGCTTCTGCCCATGAAGGATTAATTGCTATGGCAATTGCTTTTCACTGTAAACAACTAAAAAGCTGGAAAAATGTGAAATAATGGTTTTCAGACAATGAACAGTAAGAAGCAGGCAGAGCTGGGATCTCTGGGAAGTTAAATTAACTTTAGCCTAAGCTGCCCCCTTAGGTATTTTTAAGTTCAGCCAAAGGTTTCGCCACATATAGTGAACTGTAACCTAAATGGATGTGTAAAGGATTGTAACCTACTCTTGTAAGAAGTAGCCAATTCTCAGCCTATCACAGCAGCCAAGTTTCAATCACCATCACCGGGAGCCAATTGCTCAAACCATGTTTGAATAAGGCAAACACGGAGCTGTTAACTAATCCAGCTGTTTCTGTACCTCACTTTCATTTTCTGTATGTTACTTTTCTCTTGAGGTCTGCAAATGTTATCCCACCGTGTGGCAGCCCCTGAGTTGCTCTGAACGTATTTTGGTTCTGTGGGCTGCCCAATTTGCGAATTGTTCTTTGCTCAGTTAAACTCTGTTCCATTTAATTTGTCTACAGTTTTTCTTTTAACAGAGAGAAGAAAAACAATTGGTTGGGCCCTAGTTTGCTGACTGGAGATTTCCTGATTATGATGCAGGGAGAAGAACACAGACAAAGCTCAGCCAAATTGCAAAGACAGAGATGAAAATTCTGGTCCCCTACTGAGGGGGCTAGAATTTGAAATTTTGAATGAGAGTGACAGGAAGGAGAGGATAGAGAAAAGAGAGAGAGGGAGGGACTGGGAAAGTGCATGCCTTGGAGAACTTCAGAGGGGGCCTCCGTTTTTGAGTACTGATATGTGCATGTGCATGCGTGGGATGAAACACTCCGATGCAAAGGAGAGAACTACTGAAGAGAGTAAGCAAAAACAATTCACAGAGCTCTTACAGGTCCAGGAATAATTTGTGTTTCATTTTTCAGAGAGGTGAAAACTTGTCAGGCATGGAACATTGGGCAGAATCCTCAAGAGGCTCCTCTAAATCTACCATAACAAAGCTTAAAATCAAATCTCAAATGATCAATTGGATCCACAAATAGTTTAACCGTGCCAGTACAAAAACCAACACCCTTTATAGGAATACATCAAAATCTAGGGCCAGAAAACGTAAAATTTACAACATCAGTATTCAATAAAAATGAATAAGCATGCAAATAAAATACAACCCATAACCAGGAAAAAATCAGACAAAAAGAGGACTCAGAAATGACAAAATATGGTAAAATTTGTAGACAAGGATTTTAAAAGTTTATTATAACCTAAAAACATGTTCAAAAATTTAAAGAAAATATAATCAGAGAAAGGGAAAATAGTAGATACACCTAAATGGAACTTTTAGAGATACATAAACAATGTAAAAATAAATATACATTGAATGAGTAACATCAGATTTGATACTGAAGAAGAAAAGATCATGAGGTTGAAGACTAAACAATAGAAATGATCTAAAATGAAGCACTGAGAGGAATAAAAAAATAGAAAAAATGCTGACTTGCGTTTTTAACGTGTTGGGATTGTTCTTGATTGTGAGTTTGGTACTTGAGCTTCATCTGTGCAAATTACATGGCTTAAATTAGATCACTCTTTTTGTAGAGTTGATTTTTGTCTACTTCTGCTGAAATCTTTGATTTACTTCTGGACTTACAACAATTTCAGCCATCCTTGATGTCCTGGCTTAATTTGAGTTACAGTTAAAACACTAACACTTTGATGCTAGCTTAAAACTCAGTTTTCCTGTTATAATGCTATTTAAAAAAAAAAAAAAATCTAACTACAAGGCAATCTGCATGCCTCTGTGTAGCCAAATATCACTACTACTAACTCTGTAATCAGCTCATGAGTTTTGCTTTGTTCTGTCTACAGTCTAGCTGTTCTACCTTGGAGGAGTGTCTCAGAGTACCTAATGCCCTCCATACCAGAAATTAAAGGTTTATTTTTACTTTTCAAATAAATAGTAATTATGTATATAGTACATGATATTAAAGAATGCACAACAAAATGTTTATTTCCAGTGATTGGATTATGGGTGATTTTTATATATTTGTTTTTTCACATTTTATTTTCTAATTCTTTTGTATTAAGCACAAATTACTTTTTAAAAATATATCGCTTTTGGAGTAAATAAAGTTAAAAAATGTGTAAAGCTTTCTTGATTCTCTGCTTCTTTCTTTATGACTAGACCATCAGTAGCTATGTAATATTTGCTACTTAGAACCAACCAACCCTTCTCAGAATTTTAGCCTTTTGAGTGCTGTTATTTTCTCTCACCTGTGTCTTCAAGATTTACTCCATCTACTGAGAGTTCCTCTCATTGAAGAGAATCAATGAGCCGTTTCTAACTGGCCTGTTTTATACCTTTTCCCATTTCTCTCAGTGGGGACTTCCAACCTTCTGGATGAGAGATTATGAATATTAATTCACCCTATCTGCCTATGCTACAGACCACTGGATCACTTCTGTAGTCATAGCAACCTATTTTGAGACCTGTTCATGTCCTCTCTAATTAAAACTAGGTGCTGTCTTTTACAGACTAAAATAGTTTGAAGCACCAAGAGTAGAGGCTGTATTCGCTGGTTTTGTATCACTCTATTTTATATGTCATCTGATACTTATGAACAATGATTCACTACATTAATGGGCTCATCACTGCTTGACATGTCACTTTGCTTAACCATGTTGATGCCTAGAATATTTGCCTCCAGGAGTATTTTGACAGGAACTTAAAAATAAATTACTAGACTTTTAAACTTTTATTTATGTGATTAGTTCTATGTGTGGTACACTTTATCCCCAAGTTTCTGATACTTACTCCAGAAGATGAGAGATGAGGTGAGAAATTCAGCATTAAATTCATGGTTGGTGTGATGTTTGGGGATACAATGAGACTCAGAAGAGACTTGAGGCTCAGGGATGAGTGAAGGATCAGAGCCAGGGTAAAGAGTGAGATGATAATGGAGGATGATGTGTTTATATTTTGAAGCAGGCATTTTGACTTAGCTGAGTTAAAAAACAGCCATTTCAATATTGCAACTATACCTTAAAAGGGCTGAGTAGGACAAAGCCACCTAGTCCATATAGGGCTTTGCATCCCTTGAAACATGTTCTATCCAGCTCATAAAACTCTGAGGCAAACAGATTGGTGAACAGCAGAATCCTGATCCTGGGACCAAGAGGCATGCTGTCTAACTTCTCAACCCTTTGAACTTGAACCACCTCTACTAATCATGACTGATTTGGTACTCTAAAGGGGCCATTACTGATGGCTATTCTGATTAATGCTGTGTGGCAGTAGTTCCAATTCCCTGTGACTTTCCATCTGGGTAAATAGCTGTCATCATTAGGTAATGGCTGCTTTGCTAGGCTATCAAATTACTAAGCAGTTACTACAATCTAGTGCTGATTTAACATGATTTGATTTAATAATTAGTTACGATTCTCCCTTTTCTACTTCTAGATGATAATTTAAAGTGTACTCTTTTTGCCTTCTGTTCCTCACTCTTCTTGTATTTGTGTATTCCCTCACAAATGTACTGTATCATTTTTGAGAATGAAGTAATAGAACCACTATAATAATATATAATAATAATGGCCACTATAATTTAACTGTCATGATTATCTTTCACAGTCAGAATATAACCTTTTCTCCCCTTCTTATTTGCATAATTTCAGGGGTATAGTGGCCTGTGAGAAATAAGGAGTGAAGTTTTATATTAAATCTCAGGAAAAAACCTGAACTGGTTTATGTGATTAGAAACTCTAATGCCAGCTCTCATGCTCATTAGTATCAGGAATGGCAGATGGTTAAATCTATTTATAAAAATATGTTATCTCTTCTTACACAAAAAGAGTTATCAAAATTATTGCTTCCATAAGTATTCCATAATATTGATTATTGACTTCCTCAGGAAATCACCATATAACCTATTGTTCAAGCAAAGACAAATGTATTGCTTACTGCAGAAAGAGAGGACACTACCTTGAAAGAATTCCACCAAAGAGGAAGTTTAAAGACAAAATATTTACAACTTTTGGGTGGTGTGGTTCAAGGCATATCTTTCTGTGTAAAATACTGAATGAGACTGAGAAAATTGTATAGCAATTTAGAATTGTGGACACAGCACAGTGAGGGTTACAAGGGAGTCCTTGAAGAGTAACCCATCATGTGCTGAACCTGGTTGAGTTATCTGTTGGTTAGAGAATGGTTTATTTTAACTAGTCCTTAAAGAGAACCAGTTTAATAGTCTATAGTTCTGATAAATATATTTTCAAAAAAGTTATTTACAACTCCATGTTCCTGGGGAAATATTTTCTGGACTGGCAAAGTTATGCCAATGAAGACAATAAGTTGGTGACTGTAAATGGTTTTTGTTTCCAATACATTGACAGAAAATAAGTTCATAAAAATTGGAAATAGACAGAAAGCGGAAAAGAAAGGCTACTTTTCAAAATGCTTATAGTCACATTAGTTGTATGATCCATATCTCTTGTATTATCCTGTGGAAAGTATTTGAGATGAGGAGTATCAGTGAAAGCTTTAAAGTTTATCCTTTTGTCATATTTGGTAATGTATGTTCTAGGTCATCTGTAATATTTGACTCTACTATCACTGCTGTATCTCATTTTGTACACAGAGTAATACTTCTTAAATATTGAAACCTACATGATGAAAATCTTTGAGTACACTTAAACATCAGAGCCATCTAAAATAAAAATTGAACTGGTAAGGATTTCTGTTTGTAAAAAATATAACCCAACTTTTGCTAACCTAAAGAGAAAGCTAATTTATTCTAATGGTTGTCTAAGACAAAATGCCCTGAAAAAATCAAGGAGAGGATTTTATTTAGGATATTCCAATAAGCAGATTTTTTTTTTTTTTTTTTTTTTTAAATGAAGGATGTCTCAAGAAAAAGGAAAGAAGCCTGGAGTTTTACCAAGGCTAATTGGTAAAGAAGGGAGTCACTTGGAGTCAGTCATGACTTAAGGACATCTGATACTACCACGGGAAACTGGAATTAACCCAGATTGATCCCAAATCCTCATATAACATTTTTGAAATTAAAAATACAAGGTATACAATTGGCCCAGCCTAGGGCATGTACTCACTCTCTATTTTCTAAGGAAGTGAGAGTATATACTATGTGTGCCCTTACAGCTTCCGTGATGAAATAGGATCCCTGATTTGCTCTTTAGTGGAACTACCAGCAGAAAAGTTATTCTAGCACTGGAGCAGGCACAACCAATATATAGTTATCCCTCAGTATCCATGGAGCTTGGTTGCAGCAATGCAGCAAGCCCGCAGATACCAAAATTTATGGATGCTCAGGTCCCTGATATAAAATGGTGCAGTATTTGCATGTAACCCACACACATCCTTTCATATACTTTAAATCATCTCTAGATTACTTATAATACATAACACACTGTAAATTTATGTAAATAGATTTTATGCTGTATTGTTCGGGGAATGACAGGTAAAGAAATCTGTATTTGCAAAGTTCAGAAGCAATCATTCATTTTTTTTCCTGAATATTATCATACTTGATTGGTTTAATTCATTAATGCAGAACACATAGATATGGAGGACTGACTACACATACATACTGATACATAAGTGTGTGTGTGTGTGTCTGTGTGTGTGTAAGGAAAGAAGGAAGGAGAGAAAAAAAGGAAGGAGAGAAGGAAGAAACTAGAAAACAATTCATATAAAAATTGACTCAGTTAATACTTCTTTAAAACAATATAATCCAAGGGTCACTATTCTTAAGAAAGATTTATCTTGGGTTTGCTTCTGCATTATCTGCTGGCTGTTGGTTCTTCTCCATGCTCTCCGCACACCTTTCAGAGCTCCCAGGGACCAACTTTTCCCTGTGGTTGTTCTCACTGTTTGGAGCTCCTGAACGTTGCCTCCTCCTTCCTGCAGTGGGAACAACATCAAAGGGTGAATGAGGGACAGGACACACTTCTCTTTATTGCTCCATGATGTTTTCCTCTATATTTGCATAGATCCCTGGATTATACTGAGATTTTAGATGTCATTGAGAGATTGTAGGAAGTAAATAAATTTACTGTAGTAGGAGAGGCATATTAAAACTGTGCTCTTATATGATTGTCCTCATAGTTGAAAGTAAAATGAAAGACTTAAGTAAAATTCTTCAGATGGGTTATCTCATCAAGACACTCTAGGTCCTAGCCTCTCAGCTACACTCCCCACTCTAAAGAGTGTACATCTCTAACTGTTTTTCAGGAATACTATAGGCAGGGCCACAGTATTCCCAACAAGTTTTGGGGTTGAAATCTAGCCTTTTGTGTTAACCTCTTGTGGCTGCTATAACAAATTACCATAAATTTAGTCGCTCAAAACAACAGAAATTTAGTTTCTCACAATTCTGGAAGCCAGAAATTCATCATCAGTTTCACTGGGCCAAAATCAAGGCATTACCAGAGGCACACTTCCCCTGAAGGTTCTATGGGAGAATTCTTTCCCTTCTTCCAGCTTCTCATGGCTGGCAACATTCCTTTGCTTGTGTCTGTATCATGCAGACACACAATGAAATTTCTGCCTTCATTCTCACATCACCTTTTCCTCTACTTTGCCTGTGACCTTCTTCCGCCCCTCTGTTATAAAGATAATTGAAATTGGATTTAAGGCCCATCCAGATAATTAATCTCCTCATCTCAAGATCCTTAACTTAATCACATCTGCAAATACTCTCTTTCCTTATAAGGTAACTTTTATAGGTTCCAGGGTTTAGGACATAATATTGGGTAGCTGTTATTTAGCCTGTTACACCCTTGCTCTGTTTACGAAGCCATACACTTACTGTGACCCCTTTCCTACTTTGTTCTTCCAAAGGCGGTGCCTTTTTGAAAATTCATGATGCTGAAATTCATGATCTCTGTGGACTTCTAAACTGCACAAGTTAAAATCTCACTCTCCACTGTTAAGTTAGCCTTTGGGCCCATACACCAATTATTAAATTGGGGGATTGAATTGTTTACTCTTGATTTGTTCTTCTCCAAATTTGGTCTGCTAATTTCTTTCATCACACCCCTTTTTTGAAGGCGTATAAAAGTGTAATTCTTGTTCTTCATGCTAGATGTAAGAAATAAGAGTGCATTTTGAACAGATATCTCCAGTAATTCTTATGAATGATAAATCTTGAAAATGAGTGGCTCTGAATGACAAGTGAGGTAGCTCTAGCTGAAGGGTCAAAGGAAGACGTTGGCATCCTTACCTGATTTTCCTTGAGATGTCATTGTTAATGCCCTCCGGTGGGCACCTACACACACACACACACCTAATTCAAAGACAATATTATCTCACAGATCTACCTAACCTGATCAGATTAGAGCTTTATATCACAACAAAACTCTTCTTCACTCCTTCCTTTCTTCACCATTGTCTTACAGGCTATAGTGTGGGGCAACACACCTAAGAAATGCATAACAATGATACAATTTCTGGGCTGCCTGTAAATTGTTTCCTATATAAAGACAGAGCTGAAACTCTGAATGCTACACTTTTCTATGCTTTAGATTAAATCAAATCCTCAAGGTAGAGAATCCCTCTCTAAGTTATGTCTTTAAAAAAAAAAAAAAAGGGAAAGAAAACTTCATGAGGATTTGTAGTATATTATGATTCTTCCATAACAGGATATGGAGAAATAGGGGAGGGGCAGAAGTTATTTTACACCTCCAATGGCAAACCTAACTTTTCCATCACCTATATTTTAAGAAGTTTTTTTCTATATTGCTATTTTTAATCAAACATTTAAAATTTTAGAATAGTTTTAGATGTACAGAAAAGTTATAAAGATGTTACAGAATTCTCACATCCCCTACACCCACTTTCCACTATTGCTAACATCTTACATTACTATGGCACATTTACCATAGCTAAGAAACCAATATGATACATTATTATTAACAGTCATCCATATTGTATTCAGATTTCCTTAGTTTTTACCTAATGGTCTTTTTCTGTCACAGGACCCCAACTAGAGTCCCACATTACATTTAGTCACTGCATCTCTTTAGGGTCTTCTTTGTGGTCACAGTTTCTCAGACTTTCTTTGTTTTGATAACTTTGAGAGTTTTGAGTACTGGTTAGAAATTTTGTACAATGTCCCTCAGTTTGTATTTGCTAATGTTTTCATAATGATTAGGCTGGGGTTATGGGTTTTGGCAGGAGACCACTGTAAAGTGCCATTCTCATCACATTATTTCAAGAAGTACTGAGGCAGGAGAATGGGATCTGGAGTCAGGGAACCTAAGGCCAATTTGTGCTGACTTCCTAAAACTGAATCAAAAGGAAAACCCCAACTTTCTGCACCAAATAACAAAAGGATCAGAGGCAACTCCTCTTGCAAACCTCCCCCACGTTTTCTTCGTCATAGATGAAAAATGGAAAGTACCCTGATTCCTCCCCTCCCACAACAAATCAGACTGGTTGTGGGCCCAGTCTTTATTTGCATAGGGGTGGAACTTTGTGACTTCACTACAGCCTCCGATTGGTTGCCTTTTGTGACCAATCAGGCTGGTCACAGACCAATCCTTCATTTACATAGGGTGTAAACCAAGTAACCAATGGAAAAATCTCTGGAAAGTATTTAAACCCCAGAAAATTCTGTAACTAGTGCTTTTGAGCTGCTTGCTTGAGCCCTCTCCCACTCTGCAGTGTATACTTTTGTTTCAATAAATCTCTGCAGTGTATACTTTTGTTTCAATAAATCTGCTATTGTTGCTTCGTTCTTTCGTTGTGTTGTTTGTGTGTTTTAACCAATTCTTTGTTCAAAATGCCAAGAACTTGGAAAACTAGCATTCAAGACACTCCACAGGTAACAGTACCTGCTATCAACATGACTTGTCACTGTTGGCGGTAATCCTGACCACCTAGCTAGTGTTAATCAAGTTTCTCCACTGGGAAGTTACTTTCTTCTCCGTCTTCCTGTACTCTGTGGAAAAATGTCACTATGTGTGGACCACATTTAATGGGGCCAGGGGGAGAAGTGCTCTACCTCCTGCAGGAGGCATTAGTACTTAAATAATTTGGAATTCTGCATAGAAGATTGTCCATTCTCTCCCATTTTTAAAATTCAATTATTTAGGTCAGTATGTGGTTACACTCTAATAATACAACATCACTACTTTTACTGTATTTTCCTTGTCGTATCTTGATTTTCTAAATGCATGGGACATAAATATTTTTCTGCACTAGTCTGTATTTATTTCTCTGACTTCCTTTCCTGTCACTCCTCTACTCATCAAATAAACTGAATTACATGAAATGCTTCAAACCAGCCATATTATCTGCCCCCTATGCCTTAAAGCCTACACTCTCTTTGGCCTGGAATATTCTTCCCTTTTGCATCCAGTTGTTTAACTTCTACATGTTCCTCAGGATTCAACCCCACATCACTGGGAAGCCATTTCTGTTACCTTCCATATCCACAGTCCTTTATGGAACACTTTCATCACTCTCATGGTATTCTTTTTAGCACCTATAAAATTATCTTAATTATTGTTTTAAATTTAAAATTATTTTAAATAATTGTTTTAAATTATTGCTTTACTTGTGTTATCTTTTATCAATGGAGAGAACCCAGTGAATAGACATGTCTTGATTTCTATATCCTTATATTACATGTATCTGGTATATTAAACTCTATAATCCCTCATCTGCAATTCCAAAATTGAAAAATTCCAAAATAGCTGTTAAACCCAAAACGTTTTTGTTATTTATTTGGTGGCAAAACTTAACTTGACCTAAACTTTGGTGTTCAACTTTCTTTCAAATGGTTGAAAGACCATATGCGGTTGGGCCCGGCATGGTGGCTCATGCCTATAGTCCTAACACTTTGGGAGGCCGAGGCGGGTGGAACACCTGAGGTCGCGAGTTTGAGACCAGCCTGAACAACATGGACAAACCCCATCTCTACTAAAAATACAAAATTAGCTGGGTGTGGTGGCACATACCTGTGATCCCAGCTACTCAGGAAGCTAAGGCAGGAGAGTTGCTTGAACCTGGGAGGCAGAGGTTGCAGTGAGCCGAGATCACACCATTGCACTCCAACCTGGGCAACAAGAGGGAAACTCCATCTCAAAAAAAAAAAAAAGAGAAAAACCATCTGTACTTATGTGAGGCTATTGAGTCTTTGTTTTTGCCATTTTTTTGTTGTAGAAATGTTTTATTTGATTACTGAGTACCGACTCAGACTCCACTGTTGGTATTAGAATATTTGGAATTTTAGAATATTTGGTATATGTACCTTTCTAAATTTGAAAAGTTCTGAATTTTTAAGTGCATAGGGTCCCAACAATTTTGGATTATGGATGGTGGCCCTGTATTATTTTCTTAGAAAATGTTAATATATTTGAATTTTAACAGCATAACAAAAAGTAACTTTCAGCCAGCCCTGTAGAAAGATGAGACAACCCCATGATATCTGAAATAAAAGGCTGAATTTATTACTTAAGTAATCAAGAGCTATATTGGTTCAACTCAGTCTACTGAAAAAAATTGATTTCAGATGGTGATCGGGAGTAACATTCTTTCGAATTTCTGTTTACAGCTGAAGGAGGGGGTCAACACGGCTTCTGAAGGGCATTCATTGGAGTGAATCTGCCATTTATTGGCTGTTCTTCAAACCATAATACTGATATTGATGGTCAGCTTACAGAGGCATGTTCTCTATAGGTAGGTGCCTGATTAATTATATAAGCTTAAAGGCAGTTCTGGGTTATAAAACTGATATTAATTGATTAAAAGGTATTAAAATGAGATCTGTTAGATCTGCTTTAATGACTGACAGTCTTTGTAGAAACCTGGAGACACTTTAAAAAAAATTCTCAATGCAGACTAAAGTGTTTTTTCTTTTCCTCACAAAGTACCTCTTTTAGAACATTATTCTTGAAAACCAAAAATTGACTCACAAAATATTTTTCAGTGTCCAACTGATGAAATAATCCCTCATTTTTATTAATTCCATCTTGAAATGGATGGAACTTGAACATGGCAGCTCTGGTAAAAGTAATAGAAATATTCTGTTCCACTGGTCTATGTGCCTATTTTTATACCAGTAACATGCTGTTTTGGTGACTATGGCTTTATAGTACAGTTTGAAATCATGTAATGTGATGCCTCCAGATTTATTCTTTTTGCTTAGTCTCGCTTGGGCTATGCGGGCTCTTTTTCGGTTCTGTACAAATTTTAGGATTGTGTTTTCTAGTTCTGTGAAGAATGATGGTGACATTTTGATGGGAATTGCATTGAATTTGCAGGTTGCTTTTGGCAGTATGGTCGTTTTCACAAGATTGATTCTACTCATTCATGAGCATGGGATGGATTTTCATTTGTTTGTATCATCTATGATTTCTTTCAGCAGTGTTTTGTAGTTTTCCTTTTAGAAGTCTTTCACCTCTTTGATTAAGTATATTACTAAGTGTTTGTTTGTTTTCAGCAATTGTAAAAGAGGTTGAGTTCTTGATCTGATTCTCAGCTTGGTTGCTGTTGGTGTATAGGAGAGCTAGTGATTCGTGTACTTTAATTTTGTATCTGGAAACTGCTGAATTCTGTTATCAGTTCTAGGAGCTTTTTGGAGTCATTTAAGGTGCTCTAGGTAAACAATTGTATCATCAGCAAACAGCGACAGTTTGACTTCCTTTTTACCAGTTTCTATGCCCTTTATTTCTTTCTGTTGTCTGATTGCTCTGGCTAGGACTTCCAGTATATGTTGAACAGATAACCCAGAAATAAACCAAAATACTTAAAGCCAACTGATCTTTGATAAAGCAAACAAAAACATTAAGTGGGGAAAGGACACCCTATTTGACAAATGGTGCTGGAGTAACTGGCAAGCTACATGTAGGAGATTGAAAGTGGATCCTCATCTCATACAAAAATCACCTCAAGATGGATTAAGGAGTTAAATCTAATATCTCTAACTATAAAAATTATAGAAGATAACATTGGAAAAACCCTTCTAGACACTGGCTTAGGCAAGGATCTCATGACCAAGAACCCAAAAGCAAATGCAATAAAAACAAAGATAAATAGCTGGAACTTAATTAAATTAAAGAGTTTTGCATGACAAAAGGAACACTAAGCAGAGTAAACAGAAAAACCACAAAGTGAGAGAAAATCTTCACAATCTGTACATCTGACAAAGGACTAATATCCAGAATCTACAATGCATTCAAATGAAGTAGCAAGAAATCCCATCAAAAAGTAGGCTAAGAACAAGAAGAGACAATTCTCAAAATAATATATACAAATGGCCAACAAACATATGAAAAAATGCTCAACATCACTAATTATCAGGGAAATGCAAATCAAAACCATAATGCAGTACCACCTTACTACTGCAAGAAGGGCCATGATCAAAACATTAAAAAAAACAAACAAACAAACAAAAAAAAACAGATGTTGATGTGGATTCAGTGAACAGGGATCACTTCTACACTGCTGGTGGGAATGTAAACTAGTAAAACCACCGTGGAAAACAGTGTGGAGATTCCTTAAAGAACTAAATGTAGATCTACCACATGATCCAGGAATCTTACTACTAGGTATCTACCCAGAGGAGAAGAAGTCATTATACGAAAGGATACTTGCACACATATGTTTATAGCAGCACAATTTGCAATTGCAAAAACGTGAAAGCAACCCAAATGCCCATCAATCAACGAATGGATAAAGAAACTGTGAGAGAGATATATATATATGCATAAAACTGTGATATATATGTGATATATATGATCATACATATAAATAATATGTCATATATAAATTACATATATCATATATAAATTACATATATATAAATCATATATGATATATATGATGGAATACTACTCAGCTATAAAAAGGAATGAATTAATGGCTTTCAAAGCAGCACGGATGAGGTTGGAGACTATTATTCTAAGTGAAGTAACTCAGGAATGGAAAACTCAACATTATATGTTCTCACTCATAAGTGGGAGCTAAGCTATGAGGATGCAAAGGCATGATAAAATGGACTTTGGGGACTCAGGGGAAAAAGGTGGGAAGGGGGTGAGGGATAAAAGACTACAAATTGGGTGCAGTGTACAGTGCTCGGGTGATGAGTGCACCAAAATCTCACAAATCACCACTAAAGAACTTACTCATGTAACCTATCACCACCTGTTCCTCAATATCCTTTGTAAATAAAAAAATTAAATAAAAATAATTAAAAATTAAAAAATTAAAAAGTAATAGAAATAATTTGAATAACAATGTTGTGTCATTTCAAGGTTCTTTATAAAAGAACACTTAAGTCCACAAGTTAGAAAGTCCTCTATTCTTCAATATGTCTTGTCATATAGTTTCACTACTATCTTAGCTTTATTTACCATAGAAATTATTACAGACTTATAGCAATCAAATCAATACTACTATTAATATGGTTTTTGTTACAGTGAAAGAATCTCTAGTGAGTCTGGTATCTCAGTCAATTAGAACTTGAAAGATATTTGCTAAATTCAAAGCTTTGAGTGCAGATGAGATGTCTAGGAGAATGAGAACATGAGGTAACATGACCAATGTGGGCATTTCTAATTAAAATATTAAACAAGGCATCTTTAAAGAATGTCGAAACATTTAGTACTATAAACATAAGGTGCCTTTTTTCTAATATGTCCTCGGTTTCTCCTGACATTAAACTATGGACATGAATGTAAAAGCCTACAGAATATACAGTTGCTCTTCATTTCTATGTGATAAAAATAATTTAAGAATAATTATATAATTTTAAATAATTTTAAAAATCTGTGTGGCAGGAAGGTGTTTTATTACTTATTCCTCTCTCTTTTCTTTCTTATCCACTAACTACCTACAGGAAAAAGGGTCTTTGGTAAGAAATAAAATATAGTTGTAGATATGATTAATCTATGATTATTGTGCTAAGAAATGGTGTTAGAAAGGGTGATGTGAAATGTATATATCTTGAAAGACTTAAAGCCTTCTCCTACAACGCATTGTTGAGCTGTGCCTCACTGCAGGGAGTCTGACAGGCATTTGGAATGTTAAGGATTGTGCCACTTCTTCAGAACCTTAGAAGGAGGGCAGAAAAGTAGAAACACACCAATGATTTCTGGGGAAAATGGCAGGAGGAAAGAATCCCTGAGTTCCAGCCTCAGCAAACTTTGAATTAAAAGGTGAATAAACAAGCAAGGTAAATAAATATTTTGCATCTCCTAGACTCTGCATGTATTGGTGATTAGCAGGAAGTTGGGCGGCTTCCCAGAATATGTTTTTCCTGACTGCCTTCCCCATGCTGTTTTTTCTCTGCCTGGGATACTCTTCCTCCAGCTCATTTTTATCTCTTAGTGCCTATGTCATCACGGAAAGCCATGCCTACTCCACTTTAAGTAATCCTTTCCCAGTTAACCATAATCTGTTACCTTTCCTTTATAATACTTATACCACAATATATAATATCTTGTACAATTTTTAGCATTCTTAATAATCTGCCTTTCACAGCAGAAGATGCTCCATGAAGGTCCAGTGGTACAGTGAATCCAGCTCATTCTGGCCTTTAAAGGCTGATAGTTATCCTACGGTGTGATGGTGTGTTACTGTGCATGTCTTTCTGATTTCATATTCTGTGATGTCACACTGGTAGTTTGAAATCAGTCAAGGTGGAGTATTTATACTATGGACATTCGTTAAATGCTATAAAGCTGGACTTCTTTTTCTTAGAGAGTTGATTGTTAATCATTTACCAGCACAGCACTGGTAAGGAAAATGGTATTCTTGGTTCCCAGCACAGTGGCTGGCATGTAGTAATGCTCAACAAATATTTGTTGAAAGAATGTATAATAAGTTGAGGGGTTAAAATTATTTTCAACTGCAACAGATACATTTTTCTTAGGTTCTAGGACCTTTCTCATTTAACAAGTTCAATGATTTAATTTTTTATTAGCAACCAACAGGTAGGAAAACAACACAGTATTTATACTTTTAAACATTTCCTTACTTTAAATAAATATTTTTAATACTATGTTCTATGGGAGATTTTTGTTGCATTTTGATACATTTATAAAGCAATTTTGAGCTTCTTAATTACACTGGATTACTGAGATTGCAATTGTTTAGTGTAATTGGGTGAGGAAAAAAATCAGCCCTCTGATTTTTTCTGGAGAGGTCAGTTGGGTATATCATAGAGAGCACTGGCCCAGTGAATCGATTGAGTCCAAGCTCTAACTCTGCTACTAACCAGTTCTGTGACGTGAAGCAAGTCATCACGTGTTCCTGAGCCTCATTTCTCTAATCACAAAAATGATAAAATTGAATTAGACAATACTTTAGCTTCATCCAGCTTTAAGATCCTGTGTTTAATCTTCCTTGCTTCCTTATCTTTAAGAAATGATTAAACCTATATCTAAAAATTACTGAGAATTTATGTCCTGGGCATATCTTGCCATTTATTAATTATGCCTTTCTCATTATACCTACATATCTCTATGATATATACATTATATACATATGTCCCTTCTCCCAGTGTCTTGCCACTGTACATGGTAAAACTTTGGTAACTAAATGTTTTTATAATCCTCCCTCTTTATTTCCAGATTCTGAAGCTTCCCTTTCCTTAAGGCTTCCCAATACTCATTTTCAAATTCCCCCTTAATCTATTTTCTACCAAACTTGCTTGTAGAACCCATGATATGCTTCTGTTAAGTATCATTTCTCCCATTCATTTTCTCCTTAAAAAATTAATCGGTTTATGGTCTTTTATATGAAATTGTATTTATCAAAATGTTCTTTTAGTGTGTTCCTTTATAAGTAATTTTAGTAGGCAACAGACTGTCCAAGCTTGACATTTTGTACTGTTGTAAAATTATCCTTCCTCAATGCAAACCTAAATTTCTTAGTGTTCCAAACACTAAGTTGTTTCTTTTTTTGCTTAGGTATAAAATGCAACAACAAAGCATTTCTTTGATAGAAAGTCTTTTCACCATTTTATTTGATATTTCATTTGGAACACAGTGCAGCTTATGTATTTTCCTTTTAAAAAATAATCCTGTAGATCTTCTTAGGGCAGTGGAGAATGTTATGCTTTAATACAAATTCCAAACATTTATTGCTGCTCATGCATAGTATAGAAAGTTGGATAATTTTGCTCACACATTTTGGACATTAACTACAAATGGGATATAGAAATGGGTTTTTAGTCTCTATCTTCCTTCTTTTGCCTCACTGCTTTGTCTGTGTAGCTTTCACCCCCCCCCACCCCCCTTTGGTTTAGCCACTTGGTCATCATATGCTCTAGTTACACTGGAATCTCTTCAGTCTGTTACAGATTTGAAACTTTTTGTGTTATACTCAGGTACTGAAAATCATTATGATCAGATTGATTTCTTTATCAAGGAGTCAAATGTGCTGGCTATATTCCTAGAACTCATAAATCATTTAGGATTATTAACATTAATATCTTACAACAGGACTTTGAGGTACATACTGTTATGAACCACATTTTAAACACCAAGAAACTAATGTCAGGATAATTTAAGTAACTAGGCCAAAGCCAGGCTAGTAATGGCAGATCTGAAATCTGAATCTAGCCTGTCTGGCTCCAGAGACCAAGTTCTTAACTGCTGTTCTATGCTTCTTTTTAAAGCTTCTTTTCTGAAATAAATCAATTAAAAAATCCTAAGAAAAGGTATCTGAAGTAAAAGAAATTTCTTGTGTTTTGAAATTTCATGCGTTTTGTCCAAGCATGATTGATGTCTTTCTTTTATAAAAAACTCAAAGCAGTGCTTTCAAAAGGAATGAATGCCAGGCTGCATGACTACCTTTGTTATAAGCTCTTTTGCCATGTTATTTTATGAATACCTATCCTTTTCTGTATTGAATAGTGCACATTTTAAATAGTGAGGAGTCTTATTGTAAAATACTTATTGAATTGATTTTTTGAAACTGTGGAAGTATTTCAGTGCTTTAGAAGCAGAAGAAATGTTTAGAGAAGGTAATTGTCTTGGTAAATAGCTTTAGGGTATATAGAGTGCAACCCAAAGCAGCCTGTGACAGGAAGGGATATAAATAATGTCACTAAATGATATTGTTGGTTAATCTGAAATTGTAAGGATTTTAGTTTTCATATTTTCTGAAAGTTAATGACCAGCAAGTGGCAGTCATGAAGCCATTGAAGAAAAGGGGAAATTGTGATCTTAATTATCTTTTAAATAATTACTCATTTGTAGAAAGATTATTTAGTATTGTTTCACTTTTTGCTTCTTTTACATAATGGTATATATTATCAATTTGAGGAAAAATCTGCAAGGACCAAGGTGTAACTTTTCCTGCCCTACTGTAATATATACATTACTATGCATTGAATTGGGAGCAGAATAAATATGGAATTCAAAATATCAGAACTAGAACTAAACTTAGAAACCAGGTGGTTTACCACTTAGTTTTATATATTAAAATAAGTAGCTCAAAAAGAGAGGCTGACTCCCCAAGAAAAAATATCTGGCTGTTAATAGAGTATGATAGAGATGAAATAGCAAAGGGTTGTTTCAGAGACTGTAAACCCCAACTTCATCACATGTTAGGTATGTGAGTTTGGAAAAGTTACTTCCTCTTCAACAAAGATGAACACATTTATTCACTCATTCATAAAATACATATTGAAAATCAACTTCATGTCAATCACTTTGCTAAATTATTATATTACAAAAATGGAAAAAACATAGTTCCTGCTCTGCTAGAACTTTCAGACACATAAATAAACAATTATAATAAAATAAATACTATAATAAAAGGGTGTATAGATATCTGCAGGGAAGTGAGATGTAGGGCCTTACTGTAAATTGAGATTAATTTATATTTATGCAATAAATTATTTTCTGGGACTTGAAAATCTTATCTGTTCATAATCATATTTTTAGCCTCTGGTGTTCTGGAATATTAAGGCTCATCTAATAAATGTTTTAACTGTTTAAAATTAGTGTGAAATATATTACTTTATCATTGAACTCTATATTTCTCTAAGTAAAATAAAATGCAATTTGTGAGGATTTGTACATCAAACTGCTAAGGATTATGTTTTATATGTGTGATAACAAAAATTATAAACTAGCTGCCTCTTTCTTTATGTTGAGAAGCCTTGTCAATGCTTCTTATCTGTTTCTTTCTTAAAACCAGCATTTATTAACTTTTGTTGCTCTATACAAGTGGTGCTCTGAGAAATGGAAATGGGATGACTTTGATCAAAATTAACAGCCCTCTGTTCCCCCAAACCAGTTCTTAAATTCAAAAAACTAGATTGATAATTAAGTAAAATGATGTAATTTTATCACTTCAAAATGAATCTTCCATCATGAATTATTATGAGGTAACCTTAATATTAGCACAAAAAGCTAGATTCAACTATTTTGAAAATCTTTTGTATTATAACTTTACTTTTCTACAATTTGTGTGTCTTCTACTTTCTCACATGAGAAGTCAAATACCTATTTAATAGTAGCAAAAGGATAAATGCCCAACAATGATAGATTGAATAAAGAAAATGTGGTACATATACACCACGGAATACTATGCAGCCATAAAAAGGAACAAGATCATGTCCTTTGCAGGGACATGGAAGAAACTGGAAGCCTTTATCCTTAGCAAACTAACGCAGGAATAGAAAACCAAACACGGCATGTTCTCACTTGTAAGTGGGACCTGAGAAATCAGAACACGTGGGCATAGGGAGGGAACAACATACACTGGGGCCTGTTGGGGGAAGGTGAGGGAGAAGAGAGCATCAGGGAAAAGAGTTAATACATGCTGGTCTTAATACTTAGGTAATGGGTTGATGGGTGCAGCAAACCACCATGGTACATGTTTACTTATGTAACAAACCTACACATCCTGCACGTGTACCCAAGAACATAAAAAATAAATTAAAAAAAGAAATGTATTACATTTCAGTATATATTCTTCAAAAATCCTGCAATGTTTTTTCTTTTTAAATATACCTTTGGAAATTATTCTCTTCTCACTATACTTCTGTACTTATGAACATTAAATGATATTAAGAGTGAGCTCAGTGTCTAACCTGTGGCTTTTGTGTGTGTATATTCTGTGAGGCAAAGCTGGGGCATGTCTACTACTATTATTGATGTTGTTATGGAATGTCATATCTTTTTCACCTCTGAGTAAAGGTTGTGTTTTATCTTTATCGCCTAGAACAGAAATTTTCAGAATGTGGCAGAGAGATCCCTGAGGGTCCCAAAGAGCCTTTTAAGAGCTCTGTGAGGTTATAATCCTACTCCAATGCCACTTACCTTTTTACTCTCATTCTCCCATGAATATAAAGTTTTCCAGAGGTCACATGATGTATAATATTGTATCAGTTTGAGTACAGAAACAGATATGAGAATTTTGCTATCTTCTATTGTCAGGCACTAAAGATATTTGGAAAAAATATGAAATGGTAACACTTTTCTCACTAAATATTTCAAATATGTAATTTGTGTTAATATATGTTATTAATGTTACTAAATAGTTATTAGGTTAACACATAATAAGTTATATATTATTGCTGCTTTTATGCTAATATTTAATGAGTTTGTTATTGTTGCTTAAAATGAATGAATAAGTAGTTTTAAAAATCTCTTTAAAATTTTAACTTGACAAATATCTATAGAAATAACCAATATAATTTTAGAAGAGTTCTTTAGGATTCTTAATAATTTTTATATAATAAATTTTAAGACCCAAAAGTTTGAGAACAGCTCTTGTGAAAAAATAAGCAAGTGAAGCTCATAATCCACACACCTTTGTTGTCCTTCTAGCTAAAACATTAAAACTTAGCCAAATGGCCAAGATATTACTTGTGCTGTATAGATGCCCACTGAGGGTTTGAATAGGTTGAATAAGTAAAATATCATGTACAAGGTATATGTTAGGTATAAAAAAATCAGACAATGCCTAGAATAATTCTCATGGTAATTAGTAAAATTTGTTCAACTGAATCTAAATGAAAAGGGCCAAAAACAATTTCTACTTTGGTTTTACTTATGACAGGGATATCTCAATCATTCTTGAATATCTGTACTGATCATTCTGGAGTATTTTCCTTAATTTATTGGTCTGGAAAAACTAGGTAACTTAGTTAATGCAGATTTCCCTACAATCTAAGGACTGCGATAAAGGCTGAGTTGGCTTATACACCCTCACTCATCTCTACCTGTCTCCTCCACATCTTGACCTTGCTTACTATCCAAGTCTCACCTACCTCTGAGTCTACAAATTTATATTGGATATTCTGAAATATGTAATATTATTCCTTTCTCCAATGAAGTGCAAGTCTGTGCAATAAAATCAACATTCACAAACTCTGTTTATATATTCAAATTAGAGGGAGCTTAATCTAAGGAAACATTTTTTAAAAGAGGTTTAGGTTTGTTATTTTTATCAGTAAAAACATTGTTGGGTATACAAAATAAAGGAAATAGATTTTAAAGAATCAGACTTGAAATGATCAAATGAACATGATAAAAAGATAGAAATTATAAATTTCTGGGAAAAGTGTATTGATTTCTCCTACTTAATTATCATACAATGAGAAAACAATTTAAAAGATTGATTAAATTATATAGTAAAAATGATACTCAAATCAGGAAAGTCATCAGAGATGATATACTTCTTTTAAATTGTGGACTTAAAAGATTCTTTTAAGCAATTACTCTAAGATAGTAATAATCAATTGGTTTTACCTATATGGGGAAAAATTATTTAGGGCATTTGTAAGCTTGATATAGAAGGAAAATGGTCAGTAGTTCACAAAACTATGAACTTAGTGTTACATATTATCACAAGGTTTAATAAAAATGAAGACACTTTTTTTGACCTCTTTTGATGTGGAACAAAAATTAATTCTCCCTGGTATTAGCTTTTCTTTTCAAAAGAAAACAAATCATTCTACCAAAAAGACACATGAACCCATGTGTTCATTGCAGTACTATTCACAATAGCAAAGACATGGAATCCTTCTAGGTGCTCATCAGTTAGCAGGAAGGGTTGAAAAACTACCTATTTGGATACTAGATTCACTCCCTGGGTGATGGGATTATTTGTACGCTGATATTTTTTGGCTCTGTTTCCCACCAAAATCTCATGTTGAATTGTAATTCCCAGTGTTGGGGGAGGGATCTGGTGGGAGGTGATTGGATCATGGGGAAAGGTTTCCTCTTGATAGAGAGTGAGTTCTCATGAGATCTGACAGTTTAAAAGTACGTCACTACCTCCTTCACTCTCTCTCTCGCTCCACTGTGGGGAGATGTGCTTGCTTCCCCTTTATCTTCCACCATGATTCTAGGTTTCCTGAGGCCTTCCAGCCATACTTCCTGTACAGTGTGTGAACCTGCAAGTCAATTAAACCTCTTTTCTTCATAAGTGACCCAGTCTCAGGTAGTTCTTTACAGCAGTGTAAAAATGGACTAATACATACGCCAAACCTGAGCATCACACAATATGCCCAGGTAGCAAACCTGGACAAATACCCCCTGAATCTAAAACAAAAATTGGTAAATAAATAAATAAATAAAAGTAAATCTCATTTTATTATTATTGATACTGCTATTGTTACTCGAAAGAAACTTCAAACATAGGGAAATCACTGGGAATAAAATTTATACTTAAAATTTTGGGAAAAGACATTTCAAATAGCTGGAAACTTTACTAGGATGTAAGTAAGTTGTTCTTAAGTTTTCACTAGATTAAATATCATGTATGAGAAGTTTCCAGAGACTGCCTCTCAGATATTTTCATTAAACAGGACAAGGGTGGATTTCAGATATTTTATTTAGAAGAAAATTTGACATAGATGGCCCAGAATTTTGCTTTAAGAGAAAGCAATGGCAGTTTTATGGCAGGAATTTTCTGAAGGAGAGAGAAATATATCTGTAACATTTGAGGGGCCTTTCTAGCAGTACTCACCCATTCTGTTATAGACAGACCCTAAGGTACCCCTATGATCTCCCTCTCCTGATGTTCATGGCTTTGTATAATCTCTTTCTCTTGAATAGGAGTGGAACTTGTGACTTGCCTCTGACAAAGAGACTATAGAAAAGGTGATATTTCATTTACATGATTATGCTACTTCATATAATCTTTCATTTAATTGCTCATTCACTCTACGGATGGCCTCTTGGGAGGACCATATGTCAAAGAGTAAAGTACCTTTAGGTGATGACTAGAAGAAGCCTAGGCTCTTTGTCCAGGAGGAAATAAATTCTGTCCACTACCTGAATAATTGTGGAAGCTGAGTCTTCTCTAGTTAGTCCTCCTGATAACAACACAGCCCAGTGAATATCTTGATTGCAGCCTTGAGGGACTTTAAACAGAGCACCTATCAAACTTATACCAGCATTCCTAACCAGAGAAACTTTGGGATAATAAATGTGTATTGTTTTAATCCTTTTTGTGGTAATTTGCTATATAACAATAGACTACTAAAACACATCCCAATCTAGATTCAAGAAATACATCTAGACCAAAACTTGATTGCAATACTTTAAAATATTTCACTTAATTGCACCCACTAAATTCTTATTGTAAAGAAATAATGCTCTGCATATTTTTTGAGAACCTGTCGAATGACTACTCCATCCTCACGAACAGGCAAGGAGGCTGGATCGGATTTAACACTGCATGCTTCCCTAAAGCGCTTTGTTATCACATCCAATTTCTATATTTTTGTGACCAGAAATTTTTGTATCTCCTAGTGCAATGTACTGCTTGAAGGGTTTGAGATCATATTTAAGCAGAGAGAGAGAGGAGAGAGAATAAAAATAAGGGACGAACTTTGGCTGATGAGATTAACCCAGGAGAAAGTGTATACAATTGCACATAAAACTTACACTGTCTGAATTGAATGACTTGACCTATACGAGTGGGAGTAAAGGCATGTATTCAGTGTGTGTGTTGTTGTCATCAAACCAAAGGGTGAATTTCTTGTCAATTAAGTACTATATTGCAAAGGGAATACTCATATTCTGTATACTGGAAATGAACGACATTGATAAGGAGTAGAGATGCTATAAATTTTATTCTTCAATGAAAACAAACTTTGGTATGCACAACTGCTGTAACAATAAATAAGATTGCTCTAAAGCTAGTGATAAATATTCATGGAAATAATCTAGACAGATACGAAAATAACCAGTTTGTGCATGTAAGGTTTTATCCCTTGATTTTAGAAGGGATTATTTTAGTAATGTGTTAAGAATTTTTTTTAAAATCTTGAAGCAGAGTTGAACAAAGAGAATATAAAGTTGGTAAGTATTGGAATTGAAGGTTTTGCTGAATTCCCTTGAGCTCCAAATATAATCCAGATCCTCTCACAGTGCAGCCTCTTCCAGGAGGCCTGGTATTCTGTCAACAGCCTTTTTGTTTCAGGTTTTAAGGAATAGAAATTTAAAAAATTATTATTATTTGATCACCCAGTTGGATTTCCTTTATTTTCCATTTCTTAGCTCTGTAAATAAGGTTTGTTAAATTTCTACAAGTTCTTCCCATGAGTTCTGAAAGATGAGGCCTGGCAAGTGGAAACCAGACTCAAGTAACACTTTACGAGCGGAGATACATGGTGCCTTTTGCTTCTGCTCTCCTTTTGCCTTTGTTCCCTAATTTCAGACTTCTATTGATGGAATCCTAGTTATTCTTTTGCTAGATATGTAATCATGTGGAGTTTCTTAACCTCCTTAAGCTATATTTTTCTTCTCTTCAAAATGAGAATTATGGTTCTCACTTCATAGCAATGCTGTAACAGTTAAGTAAGATATTCCATGCAAAGTACACAGAACTAGCATATTATAAGTGCTCAATAAACATTAGGAGCAACATTGGTTTTCCACCAACTACACCCTTTGCCATCTTTCCTAGGGCCAAACATAATTCTCTGTATTATCTCTTTCTGCCTTGGTTTCTTGGCTACAAGTCTGATTAGTAGAATGTCCTTCTCCTCAACATTCTATTACAGGATCTTCCTACATTGTCTGCCCTTCTCTTAATTGCCTAAAATTATGTTGCCATGGGCCTATGATTATGTCTAGTTGGGGCCTCTGCCATTCTCAGTACATATATTCTAACCCCCACTAGGAGACAATGTATTGGATTGGAAGTCATTTTCCTTTTTAACACAATCTGTGCCACTAATGAATTGCTTGTTTTTAGATTAATGATTCTCAATCTTGGTCATGCATTAAAATCACTCATGAAGTCTGGTGAAAATTAAAACTGGGAGGCTACTAACCCAAAAATTCTGATTGGCAGCTTTGGAGTATACTCAGACTTTTGAAGTGAGTGTGTGTGTGTGTGTGTGTGTGTGTGTGTGTTTAAATACTTATGGGAGATACTGATTCAGAGCCAGGGTTCAAAACAACTTTTTCATTCACTTAAAATTCATTTAGCATCTTTGAAATTGTAAGGCTGGTCACTAAAGGTACAATATCTAACACTGCTTTCATCCTGCCAAGACAGATAAGAGGTTTGGATTATGTCTAAGTTTTAGTAAAATGTTTGGTATATGGTAGATATTCAAATAATATTCACTGAAGAAGTATAGTGGCTTTCTTTTTCTTATTTATAAAATAATTTTAGATTAGTAGGTCTCAAACACAACTTCCAGGCATACTAAGAAATAAAATTGGAGAGGTCTGAAAATAACTCATCATTTTATTTTTTATTATTTATTTATTAGAGACAGTGTCTCACTTTGTCACCCAGGCTGGAGTGCAGTAGCGCAATCACAGCTTACTGCAACCTTGACATCCAAGGCTCAGGTGATCCTCCTGGCTCAGCCTCCTGAGTAGCTGGGACTGCAGGCATGGCACCATGCTTGGCTAATTTTTGTATTTTTCATAAAGACATCTTGCCCAGGCTGTTCTCAAACTCCTTGACTCAAATGATCCTCCCACTTCAGCCTCCCAAAGTGCTGGGATTGCAGGTGTAAACCACCATGTCTATACTCAAGTTATTTTAGAAGAGTTAAGATAGGAGAGTTCTAAAATGAAAACAAGAAAACATAACAATAATAAAATAAAACTGAAAAACGCGAATAGCAATTCTTATTTTAGAGAGCACAGTATATGTTAGCCTACTAAAGGATCTGAGAAACTCTGAATTAAGTAAATGTGTTTGGTGTTTCTTAAAGTCCCTGAATTCAGAATAAACATCTAATGGGATGGTGTTTTATGGATTATCTATTTAATAAATAATGATTTAAGCTATGGTTATGGTCTCCCGCAGACTTCCAAGTCTATAGGAACTTCCAAGTCTATAGGACTTCCAAGTCTATAGGAAAGACCATTGTACTGGAGAAGTCAACTGTCAGAATGCCTGGCTCTCCCATAGCCCTGTCTGGAAGGAAATGACCCGACCAACTGGGTGTGTAATGATTAAGTAGCTATTTTATGTAGCACATTACCATAATTCTTCTGTGCTAACTGATTAGATAAGAATAAGTATGTGACTCAAGGGATTCCCTGTCTAAACCTATTATTAGCCAATTAGTTTTACTCTCTAAGCAATTTGAATGAAGAAATATTGGGCAAATAAGATATTTACAGCTGAAACTTAGAGATCATTATATAAGTCTGGGTTCACAAACTGGTGCAAAGCATGTAAATGTTTCTGTTTTTAAAAATTTGTATTTGACTATCTGTTCATATTGCATGCATGGTCCAAATCACCAAGACCTTCCACTCCCTGATGCTTGTATCCTCTGCCTCATTCTTTTATATTAGCCATTGGACTCCTAAATGCATCTGTGTTTGCCTCCCTTCAATGGGAACACAGTTGAGGTGGCTGGGATGCAATTCACAGCCCTTAGAAATAATGGAAGAATAAACGAAACATTGGTAATTCAGGTGGCATTGTGGACATGTACCTAACTCCAGGAAAAAAACAGTAAGTTTCTATGAAAAGAAACTAAAATGCAGTGAGCTGAACCTTGCATGAATAATGTGTTGACCATTTTCGCTCTGTAGCCAATTGGTAAGATTAAAGAGCAGTTATATCTACTTTATCAGACAATAAAAATCACTGCAGGTGGCGAAGTGCACGTGGGGATGTTCCTACTACTGGTTTGTCTGCGTACTTTTCCAGGGACATGCTGATTCCTGTGTGGAGCTCAGGTGGGAGAATTGCTGTTGAGCATCTCTGAGGACAGAAGTCTCTAAGAAAGAGAACACTTGTCAAGCACTGCCACTTGTCTATTTACAACGATGATTCTTCCTGCAGCTTCTTGGGTTTTAAATTAGCATAACCTGCAGAGAAACCACCAGCCCATCATTTTTATGTTTTTACCTTGGCAGTAACAGCCTGCAGTCCATAGCCTGGCAAAAGGAGCTGAACTCCACAAAGTACAAGTATCCATTTTCTTTACTCATTTAACTTGACCACACAGGTTTTGGGTAGCAATTGTTGCATTTTCTTTTCTTTTCTATACTACTTAAAGCTTCTCACTGCCCTGTGGGCAGTGAGTTTCGTTTTCTTTTTTGGCAAAGAAACAGTGATTATAATTTCAAATGAAATTATTCAGTCACACTTTTGTTGACTCTTAACAGAATCCTTTCAGACATAAATGGCATTGAATTATACTTCCTCTTCATCAACCACAGGTTACTCAGTCCTAAACAGGCTTTTTCAAATGCTGCTACTTCTAAGGGCAGCTGCTTCCTCTATTTTGGTTTATTCTGAGTATGACAAAAGAAGGTATTATACAAGGTACTCATTTCAGAAATGCCAGAAAACAAATACTTCTTATACCTTTATTTTAAAGCAATGAACTGGTGAAGAATAACTGACAAGCAGAGTTTCTGAATGCAAAGAGAGGAAACTGGACATATTTCACGTAGACTATTGAAGTTTTTACAACTGTACAAAGAACTTTGGCGAGAGACGAAATCCAAAAAAGTAAATCCTTTCTCACTCTCACTTATAAAATTGCTCCTGTATTCTTTACTTCACAGATTATCATCAAGCTTGTTTTACATGATAAAAATTAATACAAACATATGTAATTCTCCCTTCAATATTACTAGATAAATTGGAGTTCCTTTTTTTTTTTTTTTTT